>NC_079202.1:14824309-15118495 GCF_026745355.1 Beta vulgaris subsp. vulgaris
CTAAACCCTAATCCTTAACCCTAAGCCCAGCCCAGCCCTTCCCCCTCCCCCTCCACCATCCCCCCACCCCTCCCCTGCCACAGCCACCAAGCCCTCCCCCTCCCTCTACCGCCAACCCCTCCCCCTCCCTTTGCCGCAACCCCCACCACTCCCCTCCCTCTGCCGCAACCCCCACCCCCGTAGCCCAGAAATTCGAATAACCCCCCATCCCTCTGCCGCAAAACCCCACCCCCTGTAGCCCGAAATTCGAATAACCCCCCCTGAATTGAAGACAACAAGAACACTGACGCAACAACGGAGCGAGCGAGGAGAGAATTTCCGGCGAAGGCAGCGTGGGTGCGACACGACGCACGAAGAGCGCAACATAGGCACCCACGAACAACAGTAGCAGCGACGAAATAGAGGGAGGGAGTGGTGCGGTATCTCCGACAAGCCTGGAAAATCGCCGGCGAATTGAAGGGGATGGTGCAGCGAGGTTGGCGAAGAGAGAAGAATAGGGGAAAGGGGTTGGCAGAGGGAGGGGGGTTGCGGCAGTGGGGTATGGGGGAGGCGATGGGTGGGGGTGCTGCACTGGTGAACAAAGAGGGGGAGGGGGAGCAGTGTTGCGCCGGTGGGGGAGGGGGAGGGGGAGGGGGAGGGGGAGGCGCTGGGGTGGGGAGGGGGCTGGTGTAGGGGAGGGGGTGGGTTAGGGTTTAGGTTTTAGGGTTAGGTTTAGATTTTAGGGATTAGGGTTCAAATTAGGGTTTGTGAATAATGATGGCAAAATCGTAAATAAAACAAACGGCAACCTAACGTCCGTTAGAAAAAGGGTATAAGGTGCACAAAAATGAAAAGTCAGGGGTATATGGTGAAATTTTGAAACATTGAGGGTATATTGTGAATTTGTTGATTTGTCGGGGGTATTTGGTGAAAAAACCGTATTAATTTCAATAAAAATTAACAAAATTTCAAATTAATAAAATAATTGACTAATTATTAAAGTTAGAAGTTACTAAACAAAGACAAGAATCAGTAAGATTATAAAAATATAAGATTGTCAATCAAGTGATAAGTCATCAATCCATGTGTTAGATCATTCTCTTTTCCTATTGGCCAAAGATTAATATCATGGATCATGAATTGGAACTCTTGATTTGAGAAGGATCAAAATCTAACCATCTAATAGTTAAGTAGAATTATTTGTTTTTTTAAGGCAAAATCCAAAACCATCTAAGAAACAATATCTAAACCGTTAGATCATCAAAATCAAAGGCACACAAGAAAACAACACAAAGCACACAGCTCATAAATATTAGCCGTCAGACAGAAGCCACAAAACAAAGTGAACCATTAGATCGCCTTAATTTATCACCTACTCCCTTTTCTCTCCTCCAAAACCATTTTTCTCACATCCGGGTTGGCAATGGTGGGCTTTTTGACACGGGTTGGCAATTTTGAGCCAGGTTATAATATATTTTTTAACCTAGTTTGTTTTTAATTGTCATTATTTTGAAAACACATGTGTAATTTAGAATTGTTCAAGAGCAATGAAACTATTCTTTTTCTGCCCGTGGACGTAGTTAACTCACCGTTGGTGAACCACATAAATTTGTTTGTTGTTTATTACTTTTTTATGTATAATATTTATTCTTTCTCACATCCGTCGTAGCTGATATTGTGGGCTATTATATAATAACAACAAAGGTACTTGGACAAATATGTTTGAGCCTTTTGGAATTTCAAACACATGGAATTTTTATCCAATCAAACAAGTTATAGAAAAGGATGAGTGCAAGAGAATTGTGTCCGAAAAAAAAATCATTTGTGTAATGATATTAGAGTATACTCCAAAATTCGTAATCCCGTGCAGAACATTTAATGTGGGCAAATAATCTTAGTTCAGTATATTAAGGAGAGAAACCCTTGTTTTTATGAAGCATCTAGAAACGGAGTCCATTTGGTTTTGAAGCTCACTAATTACCATTTCTAATACCTCTAATTGTGTTAGCAAAATCTTCGTGTCACTGCTAAAAGTTTTGTTTGATAGAGCACACAAAACACGATCTAAATCCTCGACTTCACTAGCAAATTCCCTTTCCCTATTTATATGTTTGGACTTCACCAATTTTGCAACCAAAGACCATCCATGTGCCGGTGACATGACTTTCTTCCCTATTACATATGAGATCATAGACTTCAATGTCGCGAAACTGGCCGATTCAGCCTCCTTCAACATCCTTAGACCAGCATTGTTGTTTCTCGACTCTGTCTTGGCATAGCATTTCTCGGCTTTCTTCAAGCTCACAAGACACTTAGACAATGTCTTGTTAATTTTCTTTCTCGACATCATATATGCATCAATCGCTTCACTGATGCTTCCCCTACGGAGTGCTGACTCGAGGTTTAGAACAGATTCTTTTGTTTGACACAATGCATCTATTGTGGAGCTAGAGATATCTAACAAAACAAGGGATCCTTCTAGAACCTCCTCAACCTCTCCTCTATTAAGGTCATCAGATAGGATTTTTTTGTTTTGCGGCAAATGAACCATTTTGTTCATTTGCCTGTACAAATCTTTGATACTACACAAGTTTTGACAAACTGACGACGAGGATGAGGGCCCCGCTTGGGAGACCCTCAGCCTCCGGAAGCAGTTCTCGACGCTTACATCGAGTGTGGTTGGTCTAGAGGGTAAACTGATTGAACGAGTGTGGAAAATTGTTTTTGGAGTTGCCATTTGAAGTTTTGAGTTGTAGGCACTTTTTGATTCTTTTAGTTTAGGGAACATTCAATGTTTTGCTCTTAGCCTTGCCAACTTGTTTAGTTGTTTATATAGGAGTGATTTAGAAGAGATAATACGCGCGCGCGGAAAAAGCGCTAGATCCAGCCTATGTTTCCTCAGCAAGAGCAGCAAGAGCAGCAATAGAAATTTAAAATTAAATGAGCACGCGCAACATGAAGGAGAGCACGCACAAGGAAATAAGAACAACATTTGGTTCCTCTTGAGTCTCGTGAGTTAATGTCCTTAACATTTAGATCATGTGCTTTGCAATAGAATTCATTAAGATGACGACGGGATATTGGGATGTAGGGCGCAAATGGAATCTTAACAACTATGCGTGGTTTAATTTGTAATTGAGTGGACATGCATGTGTTAAAACCCAAGTGAAATAAATTAATCTTATTAGTAAGTTTCGAGCTATGAATTCCACCCAGCATTAATTTCTACTAATAATTGCTATATAAGTTACAGGGTAAATCGATAAATGGAAGAGCTGTAAATTAGTCGATGCAACATGCAATTTACTCTAGCTCGATTGGGTCCAAATTCTGACAAAACTAACTCGAATTTGAATGTTCAAGCTAAGCTCGAAACATAAATGAGCCAACCCAAATAATGGCAAGCTCATCTTGTAAGGTACTCCCTCCGTCCCAAAATATAGTTCCCATTTTCATTTTGGAAGTCAAATTTTAAAAACTTTGACCAAATATTCTTACTAATATATACAAGAAAACATATTTATGAAGAGTCTTGTTAGATTCGTCTTAATGTATAAATTCGTAATATCAACATTTTGTATTTTTTACTAATAAGAAATAGAAGATATCGTAGGTCAAAGGTACGTCTTGGAGACTGTGCAAAATGAAATGGGAACTAAATTTTGGGACGGAGGGAGTAATATATAAGCTTGAATATAGCAGAGAAACCCTAAACCCTTCACTTCATGCAGAGAAATAACTTACTATTTATAAATCCTAACTTAAATCAGTATATTTTGCTTCTTTTCTAATAAAAATTATATCGTATGAAATGCATGAAGTGAAGTATGGTTTAAAAAGTTTATAATTTATTTAATCAAGCTTTAATTTGATCAATAATTGTATACGACTACCTTAAAATTTGATCAAGTTTAATATTCACAAAGAATGAGAAAAATAAGAGTTGAAAAGAAGGAAGAAGAAGATGATAAAAGGAAAGAGAGTTGTAGAAGGGAGAAAGTGAGTTTAAACTAATAACAATAAATAAAGAAAAAGAACGAAAAATAAAAGAAAGAGAGTGAATGGCTCTGGGTTAAAAATTAGTAAAACAAAATTAAATTGTTGTTGTCAGGAGGACTACAGCTTCTATCTACTTGAACTTTTTAACTCATAGCAATCACAACTTTATTGATTCTCTTCCTCGATAACTTCAACTTAATTAATTAACTCGTTAAACCGGTTTAATTATGACGTAGTAAACTCTTTCAATGACTTCAGGCTATTTAAATAAAGAGTTATTCAACGAGTGTCATATGTTTTAATCAACTTATTTATCAAATTGATTAATCTACTAGAAAACCGTTTTAAAAAAGAAAACCCCTTAAGATTTAGATTGCTATGAAATAAATAAAAGTTGAGACATCTTAAGATAGTTATGCGACAATAGTTGGGACCGCAAGTTTTATTTTTTGTGTTATGAAATCAAAAAGTGAATGTCATGTATTTAATGCATGGTAAGTGTCTGGGCCTAATCATATCTGGTGAGCCACTAGATTATTCAAGGATCTAAGCCTTCTTTGCCAGCGTGGAAGCCCTCAGTGGGACCCACCTACCTTAAATTCCGTGCTAGCATGGCAGGGACAATCTTCACTATTTTCAACGCCTATAAATATTGGGCAGATCCCCATTTATTGAGGTACGCAATCCCACACAATACACTTGACAACCTCAATTAATACAGATCAACTGACTTGATCGTCGGAGGGGCGATCCCGGATCCACCCCTGGGGTAGTCTAACTCTCGCTCTGTGCAGGTTTCCAGATAGTCTCTGAGCATCAGGCCTTCATCAACCTTAATCTCGATCATTCCCACCTAATACAAGTTTTTACCATAAACAGGTTGGCACCGTCTGTGGGAACCATCGAACTAAAAGCCATGGCCATCACTCGGAGAAACCAAAGGAGGCAAAGGGCTTCCGCCCCCTCCAATCACTCGAGAGTGCCATCCCCCGAGGTGGCCGACGAGACGGCTGGGGACCCCCGTCAGGCTCCCATACTCTCATCTCGTAACCAGCACGTCCTCGAGGAGGTCAATCCTCGAGAAGCGGCGAGTGCGGTGAATCTCAGAGTACCTCGAGAAAGGACCGCCCCAACCCCAGGCGGTCCTCCGCCCCTCGAGCATACTAGTTCTCACCCAGTCACTCAGCAGGACCTTCAGCAGCTAGCTGATCGTGTCAGCGACAATTTCGAGCGTGGCCTCCGAGCTCTGATGCTGAATTTCCAAGTAGGAGGGGAGGGGACTTCGAACAAGGCTCCCCCGCCTCCCATGCCTCGACTAACCGTTGGCCGTCATCGAACAGATAATCAGGACCAGCCACAGGTCATCGCCCTCGACCCCCCGGGCTCATCGCGGGTGTCTCGACGGGCAGTCCAACCTGCCCCCGGAAAGGGGACGCCCGGCACGTAATCAACGAACATTACATGAGAAACGGTAATCGTGACGCCAAGAAAGTCCTAAATGAAAGAAGGGCTCAGTCCAAGGTGAAGGACGTCAATCCCAGCCCTAATCGCGAACAGAGGGAACCTCGAGAAAGGGAACCGTGAGAGAGGGAACCTCGAGAGAGGGAACCCCGAGAACAGGAACACCAGGGGAAGGAACCCCAAGGGTAAGGAGAGCCTCGACGAGAACAAGAACCCCGGCGTCGGTGGGGTCATAGGCAGCGGTCGTCGAGCTCCGAGTCCAGTCACGAGTCGGGTATTCGAATGGGAAATCTCAGGTTCACCACGCCATTCGACGAAAATATTATGAAAGCCTTCACCCCTCGCTCGAAAGGTTAAGGTTCCCCCTATCGACCATTATGACGGGACAACTGATCCCATCGATCACCTAGCCGCCTTCAAAGCGCAAATGAGCGTCCAGACCAGCAGCGAGGCCGCATGGTGCAAGTTCTTCCCCACCACTCTGAAGGGCCTGGTTCACCGAGTTGCCTTACGGGAGCATATCGAGCTTCACTGCCCTCGAAATAGCATTCAAGCAGAACTTCATTGCAGGAAGCAGGCATCGGAAAACCAGTATCCATCTCATGTCGATCAGACAGAGGAGGGAGGAAGACTTGGCAAATTACATCCAGAGGTTCAATGTAGAATCTCTCAAGGTTTCTGACCTACAGGATAGCGTGGCATTCACCGCTCTCATGTCTGGACTATACCCATCGAGTAGGTTCAAGTTGAAGCTGGCCGAGAGTGAAGCCTCTTCATTCTCAGAAGCCATGAACCTGGCCCAAAAATTTATACAGGCCTCCGATATCTACAAAACCCATGAGGAGCCTAGGGATGTCTCTCGAAAAGAGAAAGACAAGAAGCCTCGATTGGAAAACCATTGGAACGACCCTCGGTACAACCTGAATCAAAGGGAAATCTACGTAGACATCAAAGGAAAATACCCCTTACCAAAGCCCCACCCCATCCGTACATCAGTCAATAAACGAGACAAAAAACTCTGGTGTGAATTCCACCACGACTATGGCCATACCACACGTGAATGTCGGGAGCTAAAAAGAGCCCTCGACAAATTGGCTGATGAAGGGAAACTGAATCGATATCTGAAGGATGCGAAGGAAAACAAAGTCGAGTCCCGCCCGGAAAAGCAGGCTCGAAGCGACGAAATCGCAAGATATGTCAACGTCATCGCAGGAGGGTTCGCCTCGGGGGGCTTAACCAGCCGCTCTCGCAAGAAGCACCTCTACACCTTGAAACATGGAAGCGATACAAACTCCTCTGCCATATGCCCAACCATGACCTTCAAGAACAGTCACCGGCCTATACAGACCCCACACGACGACCCTCTGGTTGTCCAAATGAAGATTGCCAATCTTCGGGTGGGTCGAGTTTTGATTGACAGTGGAAGTTATGCGGATATAATCACTATGGACTGTTTGCTGAAGTATGAAGAGAAAGATCTCACTCCCATCGACCAGCCACTAGTAGGGTTTGGGGGACAGTCAGTCCACCCACTAGGCTCGGTCAAGTTGCCAACACGAATGGGGGAGAAGAAGGCAGGTCGAAATATCATCATCAACTATCTTGTAGTCGGCACCAGCCTTCCCTATAACGTGATCATTGGGCGACCCACTCTCAACAAAGTAAAAGCTGCCATCTCAACATACCAACTGCTTCTGCAGTTCGAAGGGGACGATGGGAAGGTCACTCGGCTGTTCGGCGACCAGAAATCTGCTCGAGAGTGTTACGTCAATAGCCTAAAGAGCAAGATCGAGAAAACCACTCGAAAGAGGAAGTGCCCCGAACCGGAAGAGCCCCTCCCTGTCATGGGACTCTATATGGCTGACAACCCGAAACGGTATAGGTGACCTCGCCCTGCCGATCGAGATGAAGAAGTATGCATCGACGAGGAGCGGGGTCGCATGATTCGAATAGGCAAGCAGGTCCCCGAGGAGACCAAGGTCCAAATCCTAGATGTCATGAAGGAATTCCAGGACGTCTTTGCTTATTCCGTCGATGAGATGCTTGACATCGACCCTAAGCTCATGGTCCATATACTCGACATTCGAGAGGGGCATCGGCCAGTCAAGCAAAAGCTCAGGCACCAGGGAGCCGAGAGAAGTACAGCAGCCTCCGAAGAAGTACGAAAACTGTTGGCTGCGGGATTTATTTGAGAATGCCAGTATACTGAGTGGCTGGCCAACGTGGTCTTGGTCCGTAAACAGGCTGGAGCCTGGAGAATGTGTGTCGATTTCACAGACCTGAACAAGGCCTGTCCAAAGGATGATTTTCCCCTTCCTAAGATCGACAAGCTCATCGATTCGACAGCCGGTCACGCATTGTTTAGCTTCATGGATGCAAATGCGGGATATCACCAGATTCCCATGGCTAAAGAAGACCATCTCCACACTGCCTTCACCACGAGCTCGGGAGTCTATTGCTATAAAGTTATGCCTTTCGGCCTCAAGAATGCATGAGCCACCTACCAGCGCTTTGTAAACAAGATGTTCGAAAAACAGATCGGTCGAAACGTCGAGGTTTATGTCGATGATATGTGAAAAGTAGGAAAGAAGAGGATCACGTCTCTGACCTAAGGGAGACACTCTCCACCCTCCGCGCCCACAACATGAAATTAAATTCGAAGAAGTGTGTCTTTGGCGTAAGGGGAAGGAAATGCCTGGGCTTCCTCGTCGACGAAAGGGGGATCGAGGCTAATCCCGATAAAATCCAGGCCATCATCGAAATGAAGAGCCCTCGAACTGTCAAAGAAGTCCAACGCCTAACCGGCTGCATAGCGGCCTTGGGACGTTTTCCCTCTCGATCAGCCGATAAGAGCCTCCACTTCTTTCAAGCTCTAAAGCAGGCAACGTTCGAATGGGGCGCTTCAGCAGAAGAAGCATTCCAGCAACTCAAGAGCCACTTAGCAAGCCTTCCAAAATTGGTTTCACCTTTACCAGGAGAAACATTTTTCGTGTATCTCGCAGTGTCGGACCACGCTGTTTTCTTTTTCTCGCGGCCGAACGCGAGAAAAATCAGCATCCGGTGTACTTTGTGAGCCACGCCTTTCGAGGCGCTGAATCAAAGTATCTCCCAATCGAAAAAATGATCTTCGCTCTAGTCCTAACCAGTCGTAAGCTCAAGCCCTATTTCCAAGCTCACCCTATCAGAGTGCTTACAAGCCAGCCCATGCGGAAGGTAATAGAGGGGAAGAATCAGTCGAGTAGAATTACGGACTGGGCTACCCAAATATCTGATTTTGGTATCGAATTCGAACCCCGGCGCCCCATCAAAGCTCAGGCCCTCGCCGATTTCATAGCAGAATGTGCCTCCCGACTAGAGGCCATCGAAGAAGGTTCTTGGAGTCTCTTTGTCGATGGGTCGTCCTCAAAGGTAGGATGTAGGGCTAGCCTCTTGATCCTCGACCCGCAGGCCAACAGATATGAGTATGCAGTCAAGTTCGATTTTGCTGCTTCGAATAATGAGGCTGAGTACGAAGCACTACTCCTAGGCATACAGTTGTGCAAGGCAGCCGACGCCCGAGATCTCAAGGCCCACTCTGACTCCCAATTAATCGTGGGACAGGTAACAGGTGAGTTCGAGGCTAAGGAAGACAGCATGCGCATGTATTTGAGGAAGGTAAAAGAGGAAATCACCAGCTTATCTCACTTCTCAATAACTCACATCCCCCGATCAGAGAATCAGCAAGCAGACGCCTTATCAAGGCTAGCGAGCTCAGCAGAGGATGTAACACCCCTCTGGGACCACGAGCCCACTAGTAGATATTGTCCTCTCTGGGCCCTAGCCCGCAAGGTTTTGCTTTGGAGTGGGAACGACCCACCCAAAAGGCCTCTACTAGGTTGAGGTATCCACCTCTATATAAAGAAGGCTTTGTTCTCCTCAACTTCCGATGTGGGATGGCTTTTACTCCCTTTCCCCACCCCCCTTAAAGGGTGTCTGCGTCCTCGAAGGCACGACAGAACATTGAATCGGGCCCTGGCTCTGATACCACCTGTAACACCCTCTGGGGACCACGAGCCCGCTAGTAGATATTGTCCTCTCTGGGCCCTAGCCCGCAAGGTTTTGCTTTGGAGTGGGAACGACCCACCCAAAAGGCCTCTACTAGGTTGAGGTATCCACCTCTATATAAAGAAGCCTTTGTTCTCCTCAACTTCCGATGTGGGATGGCTTTTACTCCCTTTCTGTCTGACCACCTAGCTTGGGAAAGTTACAACCCAACTGGGAAGGCCCATACCGTGTGACCTCGATATTCCGCCCAGGCACCTATCGACTCGAAGACCAAGATGGACGTCCTCTGCCTCGACCATGGAACGCGGACAACCTTCGTAAATTCTATGTTTAAATTGGTTTGTCCCTCGAGTTTGGGGGCATACCATATACGCACTTCTGACCATCTTGCAAGGCACTGAAACATGTGTCCCTCCAGTTATTTTGTAAGGCATTGTAAAACATGTCGATCGATGTAAAATTGCCTTTTCAGACGTCATCTATAACAAAGTTACCTTTTGAAGAAATACTTGGTATATATAAAAACATTAGAACTCCTCGAGTTGCCTAGGGCTCATTGGCCTTTGAAGCAACCTCGAGCGAGGTCTCTGAAGCCCCTCGAGTTGCCTAGGGCTCATTGGTCCCTAAGGCAACCTCGAGAGAGGTCTCTAAAGCCCCTCAAGTTACTGGGGATCATTGGCGCCTGGGCGACCTCAAGTGAGGTCTATGAAACCGCTCAAGTTGTGCAAGTATCAGAAAACTCAAGAAAAAGCAAGTAAAAAACTCGAAGGACAAACCAATGAGAAAAGCAGGAATTTTATTCCATTAATCATAGTACAAGTCACTACAATACAAGGTCAAAGGAAAACTTAGATCAAACAAGAAAGCCTAAGGGTACAACGTTAACCCTAGTAGGAGACATAAGAAAAAATCGGAGAAAAGATAAAGGAAGAAGAGGGGTAAGAAGATAAGAAGAAGAGCCACGGCTCATTCCTCGAGATTGGCCGAACGAGGAGCTTGTTCCTCGACCGGCCCCTCCTCTTGGGAAAGCGCCTTGACGCCCTCCTCAACCTCGCCCCAAGGAAGGCTGGGGGCAAGCTTCTCGAGAACCAACCGCACTTTGCGGAGAGCTTCGGTCTGCCCAATCTTGGAGGCCTGCAGGGAGGCATCCTCGAGGAAGGTCCTTCCCTCCTCAGAATCTTTCCAGTCAAGGACCACGGCCTCCCGGCACTCTCGAGCCTTGGCAATGGCCTCCTCAGCATTCTTTTGAGTTTTCTCGATCTTCTCCTCACCCCTCTTGTAGTCCTTGACCGCAGCCATGTGCCTCTTGCTGGCAGAGTCCCTTTGTTTAAGGGCGATTTCGCGGGCTTGCTCCAATTTTGTCTTCTTCTCCTCGAAGGCTTTCAGGGAATAGGCCATCGATTCTTGGGCCTCTGAAAGCCGCATCTCGGCCAGGCGCAGGCGGGAGACGAGAGCCTGCCTCTCATCCGAAGACATCTCCCCAGAAGTAGTCCCGGAGGATATTCCAGGAACAGACCTTCGAGCCAGGGCCAACACCCTGATCGACAGCTGAAAAAGAAAGAAAGGTGTTAGTGAACATAAAACTACAAGTCAAAGCAACTATGCATGAACCAGGAAAATCATCATACCTCGGTCATGGTCGCCTTAACGGCCTCGACCTCTAGACCATCGCGCGATAGACACGCCCTTTCGTCCAACTCCGTCACCAAATGCTCCGAAGCCTTGTCGAAGCGTGTAGCCATCTCGGCCCTCGAGAGAGCTGAGAATGGTAATCTCATAGCCTCCTCAACCAAGGGCTCCTTCTTCTTCGAGGACGTCGCAACCGCAACGGCGCTCGAGGTAGCAGGAGCCGAGGGGGCGGGAAGGTCCTCGACTTTGATCAAGGCCGACTCCTCGGCCTTCACCTCCTTCGGCTCTACCTTAGGAGCCGGCAAGATTGGAGGCTGTCTTCCCTCGTCGAGGGAAGGATCAGCCTCGAGCTTCACCACGGGGGCTCCCGTGATTGCTCTTAGTGACGAGGAGCCCGAGCCAGCCTTCGACGCTTGGCCGCTCGAAGAGCCTCGACAGTTATCAAAGGAGAAGACATTGACAGTCGAAGTTTGGCAGGGAAGGGAGATAAGTTTTAGAAAGAGAAGAAGAGGAAGAAGAATTGTGAAATCTCCTATGGCTCATTGTCCGTACTTATAAGCGAAAATCAACTATAAATCCCCAGAAAAGCATCAATTGCCCCTCTATAGCGGGCTCCCACGTGGCAAGGCCCAGGAGGAGGCCTCGCGTACCCTATACGCGCACTGGTCAGCGCCCGTTGACGCCTAACCTCGAAACCCGTGGGCATCGAATAAGACGCTACATCGAGTAACACCAGATTAAGCAAGAAAAGATTGAGCAAGAAGGGATGAGCAAGAAATGAATCTTCATTTTCATTAATGAACCAAAATACATCCTAAAAAGCCGCTAAGGGCTTTGCTTAAAATGAATCTTCATTTTTACCAAAAGGAGTCACTTAGGATGCCTCGCAGGGCGTGACTAATTACAAAAGAAAAAGACTACCACTAGGAGGCATGAACCTAGTCAGAGCTGCTCGAGGATCCACTCTCGGAGGTCTCAGATACCGCTTCGACGTCCTCGCTGCCCGAGGAGCCATCGCTCGAGGCTGCTTGGTCATTCGAGCTCTCAGGGACCACCTCTTCCTGGATTTCCGGCTCCGCTGAGGCTTGAGGGTTCCCAACTTGTTGAGACCCCCCACACATAAACTCGGAAACGTCAATGGCGTCATCAACCTCGAGCGCAAGACTGTCCTCATTACCTTCATGGAAAGCAGCATCAACAGAAATGTTGTACTCTGCCTCGATCGGAGACCAGCTCGCTTGAGAATACACCTTCCTGAAAGCTTCCTGGAGCCTATCTACAGCCTCTCGAGCCGCCACTTCAGATGCCTCGAGGCCCATGTCAGCCGTGAACTCCAGACCAGACTTCGAGGTTTTCCACTCCTCGATGATCTCGTCTCGTTTGCGTTGGACACTGTCTCTTTGGCTCGTCAGGTCCTTAATCCTTTTTTCAAAGACAGCTTTTTCAATAGCCCAAGCTGCCCTCTCATCTTCGAGGCTCTTATTCAGTACCTCGATCTCCTTGGCTTGTTCCTCGGCCAGCCTAGTCTTCTCCTTCAAACCCTCTCGAAGGTTGCGGAAGCCGGCAGTATGTCGGTGATTCATTACAGCCATACGAATCGAGTGCTGAAGAAAACAAACAATGTCAGGGAAATATTAGTGGAAACAAAACAACAACCAAGCCCAGAAGAAATTCTAACTCACTTCCTCCTCCTATGACAGACCCCGGATCAGCGTCAGATCAGGCCTCGAGACGAGTCTCTTGGTCAATGAGTCAAAGAGGTCGGCCTTTTCAAGGGTTGACTTCTGTGTGAAGTCCCGAAGGTCCTCCTCGATCTCCACCGCCTTCCTCTTCTTCACAAGTGGAGGCGTTTCTGCTTGGGCCAAAGAATCCTCGGCCTCTAAGGTTGCAGTCGATTTCCCATTGGACCTCGAGGCCTCCCTTGCTGCTCGAGGGATGTCTTCCACATCCACAACTCTCCTCTCGGCATCCCCTCGAGGAGTGATGATGGCATACCTCGTTGGAGGGCGGACCTTCAAGCTTTTCGAAGGATCCTGAGGAAAAGGAAGGTGAGATGAAACAAGCACACTAAGCAAAAGATAATTCAAACAAAAATTACCTTCGGGGCTCGGGGGACCTTGATGTCGCCTTTCGACAGCTTCATCTTAAGCTGCTCCTGAACCCGTTGGTTGGCAGTTAGATGTTTCTGCATCTCCTCGTCAAGTTCTTGGCGAGCTATGACTGCAAAAACAAAGTAAGACGGTCAGTATATTCATAATAAAAAGGAGATCGAGGGCTTAAACATACAAAGTCCCTACCCTGGGGATAGGCAGGGCTTAGCCCCATTGTCGACAAGAAGTGCTCGTTGCTCAGGTCATCCACGGCAGGGTTCCAGTATTGAGGCACTTGTTTCTTATCACCCCTCTCAAGGACAGTAAGACACTGGCAGTAAACGGCGACCCGAGCCTCATCCCTCTACATGGGAGGTACTGATCTGTTCATCCATAGGTTGGGGCCCTCGACCAAAGGAACCACTGGGAAATCCCACGGCTCAGCTCGGTATACGTAAAGGAATTCAGTACGAAAGTGTTGTTGGTTCGAAGGCATAGTACCCACAACCTTGTAAGGAAAACGGACCTGGAAGCTCCACCATCCCTCTCCGTTCGGGCTTGAGGACATGACAACCAACTTCATCATGTTCCTCTATAATGTCACTGAAGGCTGGGTGTCCATCATCTTGCAAATGGCCAGGAACCCAACCATCGAGCCCACACAGGGCCAGGCCATAGGAATTCAGCACCTCGACTATGAAAGGGTCTACGGGGAATCTCAGCCCCACCTCGAGGTAAGCCTTGTATACCGCTATACAGCCCGTGGGAGGAGAGTGCAGACCGTCTTTACGGGCTCCGGAATGTAAAGAGCGTAGGGGTGTCAGATGAAATATGAGCTCTCGAGGAATCGGAGATTCTCCGACAAAAAATCCATAAACGGTCCTCGATTATGGAAGTGGGGTATTCCCTTTGGCAGAGTAACCTTTTCCTTACTTCTACCACTAGTGCTCATGGTGAGGGAGTTATTCTCACTGCTCTCTTCCATCACTCGAACAACGTGATTATCGAGAAGATCATTTAAGTAAATCCTAATGGCTCGGGATCGAGCAATCGTAACAAGATGAGGGGGATTGTGTAACTCCCCCTCCCCACAAGAAAGCACGGATAGCCCATCACTCGAATATGGTAGGGCGTCGGAAACCTGAGTAGGGTCCAAGCAATTAAAAGCCGCGGACACCATAGGGATCCCTCCGATGAGTATCCCGTCGAACAAAGGTTCTAGAATGGGAGGAGGGGTCCCCAAGCTAGAAGAAGCTCTCCCCAGGTCCATCGATGGGGGACTCCACTCAGAGCGGTCCATAAGGGTAATAAAAAGGAAAAAAAAAAGATATCGTACCTTGTTAAAAGAGCACACCCTCGAACTCCGTCTGCAGCGTGAGAAGAAGCTATCGATCTTCAAGGCTCTCGAGATCGTAAAGAAGGGAGGGAAGGAAAATTCTCAAAAGGATCAGAGCGAAACACAAATGAGACAAAATAAGAGTGCCTGTCTTCACTTATATAGACCGCCTGAAAAGGACGGTTTATCTTCCGACGGACTCCAAACCACCTCAAGATGCCACGTCATTGGGCCCCCTCAAAAGCCTAAAAAGTGCTAACCTCTTGGACCAATGCCTCCCTGCTTCCCAAGGGTTTGACTAGCGTCTAGCTCGACCCAATTATAATACGGTTATTCCCTCGTGAAAACCCCTCCTCACCGGAGCTCTAACTCCCAGGACCAATCGCGCCCGGATGGAGGCCAAAGACCTACTTTTAGGCACCTCACCCCGATCGAGTGAGGGATATCTCGGTCGACACCATCGCTGAGATCGGCGCCCGTCAAGTGCTATGACGTCATACCTAGGAATGGCAACGGGTCGGACTTGGACCGGATTATGCATAATCCGACTCCGACGCTACAGAAAGTCGGATTTTAAATCCGAGTCCGAGTCCGACTCCGACATCCGAATTTGAAAATCTGAATCCGACCCGACTTAAAATCCGAACATCCGACTCCGAGATCCGACCCGACATAAAATCCGGACATCCGACTTAAAATCCGAACATCCGACTTCGAACTTGATCCGACTTATTTTTCTTCCAATTTTTTATAATAGAATATTCTTCTATAATAATAATTTAATCATTATAATTTATTCTAATCATCATATGGAAATCTTATATGTTACAAATAATCTAATTATTACTATTAATTTTTAACAATCATTTTTTCTATGGGAAAATCCTATATAATACAATTGGCTGAAAGTCGAAGTCAGATTATACATAAATAGTACATTACATAAATAAGAAAAAAGGACTGATTGACTCAAGGTCGGAGTCGGATTCGGATGTCGGATTATTTTATGAGATCCGACTCCGACCCTCCTCCGACTCGGAGTCGGATTTTTTAAACGGAGTCGGAGTCGAATTACTTTTTTGTCAGAGTCAACTCGGATTTTTTCCTTCGGATTGGAGCGGACTAGGGTCGGATTAGGACTGGATTGCCATCCCTAGTCATACCCCTCGAGGTGAACCGGGTACGCCTGGGAAACCCCGAGCGAGGCCACTTCCTCGAGCTATTCGAGACTCATCGGCCTTAAATAACGTCAAGCGAAGACTCGGAACTCCTTCAAGTTATACAAATCCGGTCGATAACTTCGAACGAGATCTCTGAATCCCCTCGAGTTGCCTGGGGCTCATTGGCCCCTGGGCAGCCTCGAGCGAGGTCCATAAATCCCCTCGAGTTGCCAGGGGCTCATTGGCCCCTAGGCAGCCTCGAGCGAGGTCCATAAATCTTCTCGAGTTGCCTGGGGCTCATTGGCCCCTGGGCAGCCTCGAAAGAAGTCCATAAATCTCCTCGAGTTGCCTGGGGCTCATTGGCCCCTGGGCAGCCTCGAAAGAGGTCCATAAATCTCCTCGAGTTGCCTGGGGCTCATTGGCCTCAGGGCAGCCTCGAGCGAGGTCCACAAATCCCCTCGAGTTACATGCGGCCACTACAAGAAAATAGGTTTTGGGCGACGAATTTGAAACTCAAGGGCAACAAAACTGAATATCGTGGCCCATAGTTGACAACAAGAGCGACGAGTTGAATTTGTTGCCCTAGAGAACACTATTGTGCGACAAAAATGCTTTTTGTTGCCCAAATACATATTAGGGCGACGAACTAAATTTTCGTTGCCCATTACCTTAATAGGGCGACAAAATTACATATTACGTTGCCCTTGTTCAGTGATGGGCCAGTTCAAATTAAAAATTCGTTGCCCAAACCAAATAGAAAAACGCGTAAAAATTAAACTGGCTCCAAAATTTTGCCACAAAAACACGTTCCTTCCCATCACCCCAGAGATTTCAACTGCTCACAACTCTCAACTCACACTCTCTTCGGTTCACGGTGGTATCTTCTTCAGTTTTTCCCGGTGATTTGTGATTTCCGACGAGATATTGGACGTTTCTCAGGTGACGACTTCAGTTGTGATGGCCAATTAATTTTTTCATTGAATCAAATTGAAATATCTCACGTTTCTCAGCATCTTCTCTGATGAATTCTTTAATTATGATCGAAATTTCAGTTGATGGTTAGTTGTTACCCTCTTATGCTCTCCCTAACCTTTTAAAAATTTCGCAGGCGGTGATGTGGGTGGCTGCCGGAGATCAACGGTGAGGCTAGCGGCGATTTCAGCGGCAAGGTTGGTATCTTTTGTTGTTTTACCCTAAGTCACGAATCAACCCCTCTTCTTGTCAAGCAAAACAGTTCTTTACCTTGAATTATTGTTATGAATTTGTCAATTACGAAATTCTAGGTTTTCTACTTTCTTTCTCTATCCCTCTTTTTCATCATCATTCTTTGTATTTTTCTGTTTCAAATTTGCTGTTTGATTTACTGTATTTTTACCAATTTTGAATTTATTTAATAATCATGGAAAGGGACGGCTATTCACAATAGTTATAAAGGGGATATTATAGTATGTAGAGGGGCTGTTCACAATTCTACATTTATTACTGTTGGTCAGATTTTATGGCTATAAATATTGAAGAGAATCATCTTGAAAAGATATATTTTCTTGAGATGAAAAGAAAGTTCTCAAAACTGTTTTTTAAAAAAATTGGCATATATCATGCTTTATTGCTGCTGCGTCTTAGATATATTAGATCAGATTTGGTTTAGAGAAGATACCAGACAGTGAATGTAACAATACTTGTATGGATGATGCTATGTGAGAACTGAGAAGTAATGCGAATCAACTAGTTTGATAGCTAGATTTTTGATGAAATAGCGTTGACATGTAGGCCCTGTAAGCAAAGGAAGATTTATAAGGATGATTATTATCTCAAATTCTGCAATAGCTAGATGAAGATACACCTAGAAATTATTAATTTTTGAATTGAATGTTTTACTTTTTGAAGTTCTCATCCTTCATAGATGTCGTTGTCCTTGTTGTGAAGGTAGCACTACCTGAAGGTAGCAAAATATTTGAAGCTCTCGATTGACCAGAACTAGAAATTTTGGCCGTTTCATCTGATTTATTCCCATATGATATCATTTTTCTCAGTAGCTCACCTATTGATTTGCATGAATCACATGTCCAACTGAAATTTCACAAATATCATCAGGTAATAGGCCTAAACAATATCTGAAAAGGAAATACATAAACTATTTCATACTGTCATGATTGCTGAGAAAACAACAGACAGCTCAGGTTTTCCCACCAAATAGGATACACTGCACATTCATTTAATAAGAGATACTTCCGTATGTGATGATATTCCAATATGCTCAACTGTGTTCCAACATTCAGTACAATAAATCAGAGAACTAGCAAAGCCTTCGACTCCACAGGTTTGACATATTTTCTCCTATAGGCAAAAGAAACACCATTACTAATCTTTTAAATTGACACTATTGCTCGATAGTGCCAAAACTAATTTTTTTTGCATTCAATTACCTAAGCTAGTAAGCTTGAAGATAATTACCAAAAGATCATTCATGTTCTTTTGCCTTAGCTTGTTGTATACTTGGTTAATCTTTTTGTTTGTTACTCTATGAGTGTAGACAAGCGAAACATGTATTTTTATTTTCGTGTCGAAGAATGTCATTACACTATGACTACGAATCTCAGTTTATCTTGTACAACCAGCACCTGTTTGTAACTATTACAACCAGCATCTCTAAATTCCGTCTTCTCTCTATCGTCTAAATTCTTCTGTTCTTCTATTCTTCTCTTCTGTTCTGTCTTCTTTCTTATCTCTATACTCTTGTTCTTGACAGAAGGTTAGCTGAGTAGTTGAACTGAGTTGGAAATGTTAGGCCTACTCAGATTCAAACATATGCTTCACGATCTTCTATGATGTCTCCTTCATCTGTGGAGAGCTTAATATGTTGAGGAAAAGAAGACTTACAGGGTGTACCGAGAGACTTGTAGGGTATGCAATTGATAAGACCAAGTCTTTTACAGTTTCCTTCACATACTTCCTCTTATTCACCATAGTGTCCTTATCACTTCTTGCTATTTCTTATCCTAGAAACATTCTCATTTTTCCTAGATCTTTAGTATTGAATTCATCAGCCAGCTCTGCTATGCATGCACTGTCATTACCTGTAATCTTTCATTAAGATATATGCAAGATAAAGAAAACACCATATCAGTAAATTAAGGAACTTCAAGATACATATAGTAGTATAGGTAGCAAAGATTTAATTTTCACTCAGGTTTCAGATCACTGAAAGCCAGCAACAAATAAAGAAATCGACCTGGGGGAAGATGCATGATTGTTGACTAAAGAATTAAAATAAGCCGCATGTTCTTAATATCTATCCCAGTTTATACCAAGCTAGAAGTCTGATTTTTAATTACTTGGAACATGTTGTGAGCTGAAATTAGGCCTACATAGTATTTGTGATTAGCATAGTATTTGTGATTCTTTGCCAAGTTTCAATAGAAAGTCTGCTTCCAAACTTCATAAAATCGTGTAAGTAACTAATTGCAGGGGAGTATATGTTTTTCAATCTTTCATATTAGGAATGATGAAACCTCTATATATAAGAATATTATTTACATCAACAAATGAATAAAAAGAGTCATTATTTACAAAGTGAATCATAAAAAAAGTCCATCAAGAATGGGAGAAGATGAAGGTGTTCTGGTACAATTGCTATGAATCTGTTGCATGGAATCATATGCATCTTCACCTTCATTTCATCTCATATATTATATAGAACCATATTATATAGAAACATATAATGTGGTAGGTTGACTATTCATGTCACAAATAGAGCAATCAGGATAGGAATACTCTGAGGTAGATAGAAAAGGTATTGAGTAAGAAGTTATCATTTGTGTACTTTTTTATAATAGTGTGATGTGGAGCTTTCTAGTTTCATGGGTTAGGATGCAAGAGTCTGAGTCAAATGTTTGCTCTGATATGGGACACCATGATCTCTATAGAATAAATGTCTTGATGCTAGTTCTTGGCAGTAGCTATTGCGGTGGTATTCATGTTCTCTTTTTTATTAAACATGTGAAAGATGTTCAAGTAGTTTCATTTCTACAATATCATTGAATAGCATGGCCTGGGATCAAGTGACTTGAATTGGTAATGTAAAGTTGACGATCAAAGGTTGTAGTGTAATTTAAACGCAACTTTGATAATTCATTGTGTTTATATATAATAACATTGTTTTTATGTATTAATTTTAAGGTCAATATATCAAAGTGGTGTATTTGTGATCAAAGCATGGTTTATAGTTTATAGAGTTTTGATATGTTTTCAGTTTACATTTCTTTGGTAAATTTCTCTAATGTACCCATGTGATACCTCCCTCCCCCTCCTAGAAACTACTAAATATCTCCCATACCTTTCTAGTTTAGACATGTGCTATTCGATTTCTCTCTGTTGCATTTTGCTAGGTTTCACCATGTAGGCATGTATCGTTAATTTCTGCAATAAAAACCATTTATGAGTTCTTTTCTTGATTCTTTACGTGTGTTAAGCACCATGTGTTTTCCATGATTTTTTTCTTAGCAAACAATTATGGGAAGCTAATTCTAAAAAATTGCAAATTTCATGTGCTAGATAGGCATAAAAGTAAGGATGGGACTACTTGTTGGGAACCGATTGCTGAAAAACAATATGAAGAATTGAAAAAACTTCATGAAACTCACATTCAGGAGCATGGTGAGGATAATCTCAATGTGAAAGATGCTTACATTAAAGCTTTAAAATGTAAATCTGGGTATGTGAGAGGACTTGGTCTTGGAGCTCGACCACCAAAAAAAGGTAGAACTGGAGAGAACAATGAACGAGTTGTCTACCCAAGTTGACACTCTTGCTGCATCAAACGAGGAACTTAGAGCATCAAATGAACATCTAAAAGCATCTAATGAAGAGCTTAAAGCATCTAATGAAGAGTTCAAGGCATCCAATGAAGAGCTTAGAGCTGAATTTTCTAAATTGAACAAAAAAGCTATTGAATGTGAAAAGAAAATGAGAGAAGATATGCTGAAAATGTTTGAAGACATGAGGTATAAGTTTTTTAGCTTATTCATTATTATACTCAATATTATTAATGTCAAAAAATTTCATTGTTTAAATCATCTTCTTATTTAGTTTCAAGCTAATTAAAGACAAAATATCTAGATTAGGTTTTACACAATGCTCTGGAGGATAGATAATAATTTTTTATTTTATCAGGAACAATGGTTAATGACTAATTATAACGTTTTTTATTTTACCAGGAACAATAGGTCGTGACTATTTTCCGAAATTAGCAGAGGGGAGCTATGATAAGGCTTTGATTATGTGAATTTCTTCGTAGATTATGGGTACTGCTAATTAGTTTTTTTTTTTAGATTTACTTTGAATTATATGTTACATTGAATGTCAAATTTGAAGATTATTTTGTTGTACTCCGATCATATACAATTTGTTATTTCACGAATACATCTTCTATTATCTCATACTTTTGTTTTAATAGGTTCATCTAATATATATGAACAGGGGAAAAGCTTATAGATTACACGATAACAATAATTTGTAGTCCATACCAATTTGGGCAACAAAATAGAGTTCGTACATTGTCATTTTAATTTAGCGTGTAATTGAAAAATATGTACAACAATTCGTAGCCTAAAATATTTTGGGCGACGAAACTGGTGTTGCCCAAGACATCATGTCATGTAAGACTACAAGATATAATGGGCGACAAAAAACAGTAATTGTTGCACAAAGTTTAGCATGGGCAACGACTTAAGAAACTCGTTGCCTAACTGTCCTCATAAATGTGCAACGGATACGGACTCGTAGCACAAAAGACTATTATGGGCAACGAATGTAACTCGATGCCCAAGATGTGGTTTGTGCAACGGCTACAATTTTCGACGCACAAAATACAATGGGCGTCGAGCCTAAGACGACGAAATTGGCGCGCAAAAATTTCGTTGCCCAAACCTTTGTGCAACGAACTTGTCTCATTGGGCGACGAATATTTTTGTTGCCCAAAACCTATTTTCTTGTAGTGGGCTCATTGGCCCCTGGGGCAACCTCGATCAAGGTCCCTAATCCCCTCGAGTTGCTGATACGACTCTATTTTATATATGATTTCTGCCTATTATATTACTTTTTTAGTATAAGTTTTGAGACTTATAATATGTTTTCTTCTCATATTTTAATATTATAACAGTTAAGTTACTTGAATTACAAAGTTGATTTAAAATATGAGAAATATGCTCAAAAAATTACTTGCTTGATTTTAATACTACTTTTTTTTTTGGCAATTCAAAATTGTCATTGATAACTAAAAAAAAAGTTTACAAGAGGCAACCAGGCCTTGGCTACACAAGCCAAGAGGCTTACAGCAAGAGACACACCCCTGTCAAGTTAATAAACTAGCAACATTCTCTCCTCTTTAGTACAATTACAGGCCGTTTTAAACAAAATTTCTTTTACTAGGACAGAAGGAGGAACAAGATTGTT
This sequence comes from Beta vulgaris subsp. vulgaris, assembly GCF_026745355.1. Classification (NCBI taxonomy): domain Eukaryota; kingdom Viridiplantae; phylum Streptophyta; class Magnoliopsida; order Caryophyllales; family Amaranthaceae; genus Beta; species Beta vulgaris. The sequence continues at coordinate 14,846,461 of NC_079202.1, forward strand.
ATTGAAAATCTTGTTAATCCTTTGAAGCCAAATACCATAGATTGCCTCTGTTAGTAACTTGACATAAACTTTGGCTTGTCTGCTGCTATTATGAGCTCTCCTTGTAGCTTTTTGAACCTCTTCATGGAATGGAATACTATGATACTGCCACCTGAGTTTATCATGGATCTCCTTCCAGACTATCATAGAATAATCACATTGAAAGTACAGATGCTGAACTGATTCATCTGCACCATTGCACATTTTGCAAGAAACTAAACATGGAATCCCCCATTTACTCAGCCTATCTACTGTAGCCACCCTATTCTGCAGCACCATCCAAAGTAAGAATTTGCTCTTAGGGCTAGCAGTGTTGTTACAAATCAATCTTCTCCAGTGTACTTTCTCAAAAGTACCTAAAAGCAATTTATACGCTTTTTTAATGCAATACTTCCCATTATGCATAACTGCAGTCCAACCTCCCACGGCTTGGAGAAGATCTCTTGATTCAATAATCTTTTTCAGTTGCCATGACATGCTATTCTTAATGGCTAAAGTATTCACATCCACCCTTCTCATATAATAGGAATTAATCCACTGCACCCAAAGCTTATCTGCTTTAAAAGAAATAGCCCATAATAACTTTAAAATTGCAGCTTTATTCCAGATCTCCATGTTAACTAAATTCCACCCCCCTACTGTCTTAGGTTTGTAAAATTGACTCCAAGCAATAGGAGCTTCCTTGGAATCTAAAGTTTTACCTGTCCATAAGAACTTCCTGCACACTGCTTCCACAGCTCTGATAATCTTCTTAGAGAGGGGAAAAATCTGAGCCCAATAGTGTTGCATTGTGCTCAACACACTCCTTACTAACTGCAACCTACCAGCATAGGATAAGGTTTTAGCAACCCACCCTTGAGCTCTCTCTGTAATCTTATCAATCAAGATTTTACACTGAGAGTAACACAACTTTTTTGATGAAAGGGGAACACCCATGTATCTAAAAGGTAGATCTCCAATAGGAAGTTGTACAGCTTCTGCTAGAAGTGCATCCTCCTGAGTACCAACCCCACCAAGATAAATATTGCTTTTTTTCCAAGTTAGCCTCCAAACCAGAAGCTTGAGAGAATTTGTTAAAGGCTGACTAAGCTTGGTGACTAAGCTAACATCAGCTCTTGAGAAAAGCAATAAATCATCTACAAACTTTAGATGTGTAAGAGAGAGTCTTTCACATTTAGGGTGAAAATTAAAATCAGGGTTGTCTTTCAGTTCACCAAGACATCTGCTGAGATATTCCATGCAAATTGCAAAAAGGAAAGGGGAGCGAGGGTCCCCCTACCTGAGCCCCTTCTTGGCTTGGAAAGGAGGAGAAGGAATACCATTAAGAAGTATAGAGTAAGAGACTCCTTGCACACAAGCCATAACCCATCTTACAAAGAAACTAGGGAAGCTTAGCTCCAGTAACACCTGCTCCAGAAATTGCCACTCCACTGAGTCATAAGCTTTTTTTATGTCCACTTTGATGACACATCTAGGTGAAACATGCCTTCTAGTATAGCCTTTAATCAATTCAGTGGCTAACAGGATATTATCATTTATGGCTCTTCCTGGTATAAAACCAGCTTGTGAGGGATTCACCACCTCACTTATAACTGAGTGCAACCTGAGTGTAAGGATTTTAGCTATTATCTTATATAGCACTGAGCAGCAAGCAATTGGTTTGAAGTCTTTTGCTTGAATAGCATTAGCTATCTTAGGCACCAAGGTAACAGTTGCGATGTTAATGGGGTGGTGAATAAAAGAAGAATGAAAAAATTCTTCAATACCTTCATAAACATCATTCTATATAATCTCCCAACTCTTCTTAAAGAAGAAAGCATTAAAACCATCAAGACCAGGTGCTTTATTATCATCAATGGTGAAAAGAGCTTGGTCAATTTCAGCATGAGTCACTGACTGACTAAGAATAGCTCTACTATAGCTCAATTGTCTACCAGTTTTGATTGTGTGTAGATCTATACAAGGCAGGGATACAGCTCTAGTGCCCATGAGCTTGGTATAGAAACCAACAATTTCAGCCTGAATCTTATCTCTTGTATTCACCATTTCTCCAGTAGCAGTCTTTAACATAGTGATGTTATTCCTCGCTTTTCTTACTTTAATAGCATTAAAGAAGAAACTTGTATTAGCATCAGCCATAGTAAGCCATCTAATTCTAGCTTTTTGTCTCAGTATGCTATCTTTAATAGCTGACCAATGTCTCAGCTTGTTCACCAAATCCTTCTCCTCCTGATGAAGATCCCCATCACCACTACTAGTCATTCTTGTTTGCACATTAGTGAGCTGAGATCTAAACTCCTCTACTTTAAGGTGAGCCTGTGAGTAATGAGTGCTGTGAAGCCTTTTCAAGACCTCTTTTACTGCCTTTAACTTCTTTCAAACACTCTTTAAGTTTACAAGTGTTCCCTGTAGACTCCCAAGCCTCTTTCACAGTGTTTATGAAATTGATATCCTCAACCAAAACATTGTTGAATCGAAAAGGTCTACCACCTCCCTCCTGCATAGCATAGAATGAAACCAACAAAGGAGTATGATCTGAAATTCCCTCAGCAAGGTACTCAACCTTGAAATCAGGGAACTTATGCAAAAAGTTATCATTAATAAGGGCTCTATCTATCCTGCTAGAAATTCTAGCTTCCCCTGCACCTTTATTACTCATGAGTAGTAAGCTCCAGAACAAGGGGCTTCTAGCACACCCACCTCCATCAGGAAGTCTGAAAAATCAACAGTTTCAGCTTCACTTACAAGGGTCCCATTAATTCTATCAGAAGCCTGAGAAACTGCATTAAAATCACCTATAATAAGATAAGGAAAATCAGCATTATCCACCATTTCTCTCAGATCCACCCATAATTGTCTTCTATCTGCAATGGTATGTAAACCATATACTGCAATAATATAGAAAACATGATTCTGCTCAAAGCTTGCAACTTGTACCATTACACATTGTTCAGTCTTCCTCATTACATGAACTGAAACCACTCATGGCTTCCAGCCTATCCAAATCCTACCTCTAGGAGAGAAACCATAGTTATCCTCCCAGCTCCAGATATTACCAATCTTCTTTTGGACATTTGAAGCTTTATGATCCCTCACTCTAGTCTCAAAAAGAGCACAAAAATCCACTCCATGATGCTGTAGAAACACCCTAGTTTCTTTTATTTTAACCCCAGGCCTGCCTGGCTCTTGAGAAAATGAAACCACTCTAGTTGACTGAAAAGAGACTTGTTTACCTTTAGATTTTCTAGTAACAACTTTCCAAGGCTCCTCTTCCTCTTCCCCCTGGATAGGTTCTGGAGTGTTTACTGGAGTTGTCTCTGTAATACTTAGCTCTACTTCCTTCGCAGGTTCACCAGCAAGGCTGGGATCTACTACTAAGGGAGGAACACCAATATTAACAGGGACTTCAACACTATGGGAAGGAACTGTATTCTTAGGAACCCATTTTTGAACTTGTTTCACAGGCTTCTTAGGCAAACTGTAAGCACAGTTGTGACCAATAATCTGACATTTATTGCAGTATACAAGAAGCCAATCATAGAGAACTTTTTGAGAGAACACCCTTCCACTAGGATCCTCTATAGTCATCTCTTTAGGAATCTCCTTAGTAACATTCATCTCTACTAGAATCCGAGCAAATGATACTATAAGAGTCTTAGTAGTGCATTCATCTGCATAGATAGGCACCGCCAGCAAGCTCCCTATCCTGCTTAGTGAATCATCACTCCAGCAGTTGAGAGGTAAGTTAGTCAGTCTAACCCATATTGGAATCACCTTCAACACTTCTTTGTGAAAATCAAAACTCGAAGTCCATTGTTTACAATCAAAGGTTTGCCATAAAACAAATGTGGCCCAGCATAGATGACAGAATCTCTATCCTCCTGACAACCAAACTTAACAATGAAATACCCTGCTTCATGTTTATACAATGTTGGCTCAAGACTCAAACTCCATTGAGATTTCAGATAAGCAGTCATAGCATTAATAGTAGGATTTTGGCCAACAACATACATGATTAAAGCATTAGCCCATTGTTCACTTAACGGGTCAATTGCTTTTTATCTAACTTAGCAGTGGATTTACCATCAACAACAACAGGAGTGATAAAACTTAACCCCATACCTTTCTCTCCCATTCGACTCTAACAAGTGAAACCCTTCCATTTATGACTTGCATCGACCAAAAGCTGAGGAGTAGGTGATCGATTAAACGGAGCTTCAATCGGGCTCCTTGAATCCCCCATATTCACTGCAGTTACTGTTCCATTCATTTGCGACTCTCACTTGAAGTAGCTCCTCCAATAGTGCTGGAATTGTTACTAGGTGACATTTTCGGTGCCGAAGAACCATTCCCCGGTGTCGCAGTCTTCTTTTTCCGGCCCATAAAGCTTAGGACGCACGATAGACATAGCTTATCCTACGCCACCAGAGCTTTCTTTAGTACAATAGTTAGTTATTTTCTTTTACCAAATGTACTTTTTTTAATACTACTTATACATGCTAATTTGGTTTATCTAATATTTATAATAGTAGTATTTGTTTATTATGTAAATAATTTATTTTGGAGCCTAAGTGTTTATTACTTTATTAAATTATTTGTAGGAAAATTGAAAGAAGAAAAAAGAAAAGCCACACTCCTACAACAAACCTAAGAGAGATGACAAGAAGATATAAAAAAGTGGGCCAAAACCCATCATCAAAAAGGAGATCCAGCAGCAAATAAAAAGAAATAAAAGAACCGAAGACTGAGAGAAGAGAGGAATAACGCATCAGAGAGTGGCGGCACAACAGAAAAAACAAAACTAAGACTACGAAGAAGCAAATTGGGGGGACGCACAACAGAGACTACGGAGACCAGACGCAGTGTGGCTGCGGTGGCTATTGACGGGCGTCAAAAGTTCATCTGATTCTTCATACGAATCTGGAGTTTATCTCTTTCTTCTCTTAGTTTATGTTATTGAATTCTGTTAATTATTATGTTTAATTTAAGATTATTACTCTCAATTAGTTGGGTTGATTTAGTTGTTATGTCTAGTTAAATTTCCATGTTTTATGACTAGATGTAGTCTCTTAATTTTCTGTCAATGAATTGAATTATTGTTGGGTTAGTTTAATTTAAATTGCAATTTGATAATCTTGAGTTCAATTGCTTACTTTTGATAAGAGCCCTATCAATTGTATGTTTAAGGTATTGGATTATTAGCGGAAGTGAAAGTTCAATGTTAGTTCGTGGGATTATTAAACGCTAAGAAGTATAATTTTTGGAATAGTTATACTCTTAGGGTGGTCTTTTATATGAATTCTTATTCTTAATGATTTTGTTCTAAATTTTATGACCACGGAAATAGGCATAAGTTTAGTATTCAAATATACGTTTTCCGCCTTGGAAGAGGGGTTAATATACATTAGGAATTCGACCATTGCGATCTAATTATTTTACCCTGCAATTAGTTCAATTTCATCGTAGAAGTTAATTGGCGAAATCTAAGTCCTAGAACCATTTCTTATACTTGATTTATACCTATTGTCTGACGTCTTTAGAGTTAGAATTAGTATAGTTCTTATTTTATTAGTCTAGTTTATCACCATCAATCACTATTTTCGGATCGTCTAGATAATATTAGTATCTCTTAATTTGGTAGTTAATTATACCTACTTGTGGGAAACAATATCTTGCTTACCCTATATTTATTTTAATTGACCCGTACACTTTCGGTATTTTAAGGTACATTTAGGACGACCAAGTTTTTGGCGCCGTTGCCGGGGAGGCAATAGTTCAATATCATACTAGAGATATTTTTAATATTAGTTTAGACTTTATTTTCTTGTTAGCACTTGTTTTATTTTTTTTTTATTTCCTCTCATAAACATTTTGTTAGAGCTATCTTTGTGTTCTTGAGTTATTAGTATTAATTTTTTTTTTTTACTAGTTTCTTTGTCGAATCACTAGTTGTTTTTTTTCTTAATTATTTAGCATAGAAGTTGCTGCATATTTGGTGATTTTTCTTTCTTTGTGCTTATATAATTATTAAGTTAAGTTCAATATTTCTGATATTTATTAGTGTATGCTACGTACTAATCGTGTTTTGGTTTCTTTTGATCCTGAGATTGAAAAAACAGCGCGTGCACTAAGGAAACAGAAGAGGTTGGAGCAAATACAAAAGCTGCCAGATTTTGATTTGGAGTACATCTTCTCTGGCGAATCTGACAATAAACCATTAGAGATGGGGGATAACAACAAAGAAAAGCCACTACGTGACTACGCAATGCCGAATGCTAGTGGTGCCCCTTCAAGTATTGTAAGACCTACTATTTCTGCTAATAATTTTGAGCTTCGCCCTGCTTTAATTCAAATAATTCAACAAGACCAATTTAGTGGCCTAGATAATGAAGACCCTAAGAACATATCCACTTTTCTTGATGACGATACTGTTAAGTTAAATGGAGAGACTGACGATGTTATTCGACTTGGTTTGTTTCCGTTTTCACTTAAAGATAAAGCTAAAAGTGGTTAAAATCTAATCCACCTAATTCATTTACAACATGGGCTACATTATCTCAAGCTTTTCTTAGTAAATATTTTCCTTCGGGAAAAACTGTTAAGTTTAGAAATAAATAACTAGTTTTTCTCAATATGATGGGGAGTCTTTATATGAAGCATGGGAAAGGTTTAAAGATTTACAACGTAAATGTCCTCATCATGGTGTTCCTGATTGTTGCTTGTGCAAACTTTTTATAATGGTCTTAATGAATCCGTTAGGATAACTATAGATGCGCTGCAGAGGTGCAATAATGGGTAAAACATTTGAAGTAGCTAATAGGTTACTTGAAGAAATGGCTTTTAGTAATTATCATTGGTCTAATAATAGGGGTAAACCAAAGAATGTTGCTGGTATGTATGAAGTAGAAGGAATTAACATGTTAAATGCAAAAGTTGACAACTTAGTTAATTTGTTTACTAAAATGAGTAATGTCAATTCTATGTCTACTACTATGCCATGTAATTTTTGTGGAGGTGCTCATTTAACTGCTGAATGTGCTAATGTGGAGCAAGCTCAATATGTTTCTAATTTTAATAAGCACCCACAAAATGATCCCTATTAATACTTATAATCCAGGCTGGAGAAACCGCCCTAATTTCTCTTGGAGGAATCCAGGCCAACAAAATGTTAATGTTAATTCACAACATCCCCCTGGCTTCCATCAAAAACAACCCCAACAAGAAAGTAGACCATCTTGGGAACTAGCTATTGAAAATTAGCTAATGCTACTTCTGAAAGAATTGAAAAGTTGGAAACTAAAGTTGATCAAATTGTTGTTTCTAATAGAAATGTAGAACTTCAACTTGGGCAGTTAGCTAATGCCATCAATTCTAGAAGTCAAGGAGCTTTGCCTAGTATAACTGAAGTTAATCCTAAACAACATTGCAATGCTGTCACTCTTAGAAATGGTAAGGAGTTAAGTAACATAAAAAGTACGATGAAAGAAAATGAGGTCGCCAATGAAAGTGAAAAAGAGAAGGAGAATTATGAAACTGAAAAACACCCTGAATTGACACCTCTTCCCCCAGTGACACCTTACGTACCCCCTATTCCTTTTCCACAAAGACTTAAACAAACTAAATTAGATAATGAATTCCAGAAATTCTTGAATATGTTTAAGCAATTACATATTAACATTCCTTTTATTGATGCTTTAATGCAAATTCCTTCTTATTCTAAGTTTCTTAAGGAAATTATGTCTAAAAAGAAGAAGTTGGAAAAATATGAGACAATTGCTTTGAGTGAGGAATGTAGTGTTGTGATTCAGAAAAAGCTTCCCCCTAAACTGAAAGACCCAGGAAGTTTTTCCATTCCTTGCACTATAGTGATATTAAATTTTCTAAAGCTTTATGTGATTTAGGTGCAAGTGTCTCTCTTATGCCTTTATCTATTTGCAAGAAGTTAGGATTGCATAATATAAAATCTACTATTGTATCTCTGCAACTTGTCGATAGATCTATCAAATATCCAATAGGAATACTAGAAAATGTGCTAATTAAAGTCGATAAATTTATTATTCCTGTTGATTTTATTATTCTTGATATGGATGAAGATATAGAGGTACCCATTATTTTAGGTAGACCCTTCTTGGCTACTGTTGGAGCTATTATAGATGTTAAGAATGGTATTTTAACGTTTGAAATTGGTGAAGAGAAAGTTGATTTTAATATATTCACTTCTTCTAGAAACAATTCACAACGAGATCTTGTTTGTCAAGTTGATATAATTGAAGACATGACTAAGAAGAAACATGTAACTGATGCTACTAATGCTCTACTTGAAGTGTGTTTGAGTAAAACAGGTACTCCTCCTAAGCTTAAGAATGAAAAGGGAAGAAAGGTTTTTCCTCCAATCAAGTAATGTTTTTCATGGAGGAAAAAGGGTGAATTCAAAACTAAAGGTGAGTCTCCTTTGATAACTAAGACGGCCACTAAAGGAGTGACTAACTCCTCGATTGATCCTGGTTAAACGGAACTTGATGGAAGTCAAGCTATAGGCTCTAAACAAGTGCTGCTTGGGAGGCAACCCAAGCACTTTTAATTGTTTATTTTTCTCATTTAGTTCTCTTTATGCTTGTTCCTTTTGTTTTTCTTTTGCAGATACTAGAGACTGTAATGAGGCTGTGCGATAATTAAGATGAGTCTCTTATGCATGTTACCTGCTATGTGTTGCCGCTATGTGCTGCTGTAACCTGCTATTGCTATGTCCTGCCACTTCCTTCAACTATGTGTTGCTGCCGCGGGCTAATACTCCAGGTTGTTTCTCTCTAAGTCTTTTATATTTCTGAGGTTATTGCTACAATTTCCCCTTTCCCATATAGTTTGAGTATATTTGAACATTGAGGACAATGTTTATAATGAGTGTGGGGGAGAGGCTTAAGCCTTGAATTGCTGGGTTTGATTTATTGCTGTGATGCTGGAATTAATTTGTGTGAAGAAACAGGTCTAGAAAATATAATTGGATATGCCATATTTTAGGGGAGGTGCTGTCCAAATTTATGCAGAAATTTTAATTTTCATGTATGATATTGATTTGAAGGCAAATTTCGTTAGCTTAATCTGACTGAAAAGAAAAAAAATCAGTTTTTAAAATTGAAAAAAAAAAAAAAGTTTTTCTAGTTTTGTTGAAAGCTAATGGGTCTTTAATTTTGACTGATTCGGAGAATAGCATAGTATCATTGTTCAAGTGTTTGGCAAGTGGTAAGATTGGTTATTTAAGATTTGATTGTGAATTACTTGGTGGATATTTATAACCATTGTGAGACTTTTGAGCCTTTTAGTAGACTAAAACATCTGTATTAGTCTCTATTTTTTTATGAGGGTGTGTTAGTTCCTGGTGAAGTATAAACTCTTGAATTTGCATTGGTTTCTTCGAGACTACATTGAAACATGAGCATATATTAAAATGATAAAGGCATTTGTTTTTGTTAAACCACATTTAGCCTAAGCCACCTACATTATCATATCTCTTTCTAAAAGCCCTTCGGAGCCTTAAGCCTATTTCTTTTGTCAAAACCACATTACAAGCTTATTTCCTAAACACATGACTTTTACCTAATCTTTGAGCTAGTGGAATATATGACATGATTTAGATGGGGTTGTACGTCATACTTCTATGTGTAGGTGATTATATTAGTTTCCAACTATAATTTTTCTCAAAAGAAAATATCAAAAGAAATGACAAAATATGAAAAGAAGAAGAAAAAGAAAGAAGAGGTTGATATTGAGAATAAAAATGAGTTCGGAAAAGTTTATTATTAGATATGTATGACAAACATTTGAGTAGTTGGAGTTTTGACTGTGACCATTACAATTGGCCTTGTTAGAGATTGTGTATTCCACTAGTCTTAAAGATTTTGAGGTCCAAATACTAAATACTTCCTACCCTTTACCCGAGCCTTACATTACAACCTTACTTTTGATAAGGGCCCTATCAATTGTATGTTTAAGGTATTGGATTATTAGCGGAAGTGAAAGTTCAATGTTAGTTCGTGGGATTATTAAATGCTAAGATATAATTTTAGGAATAGTTATACTCTTAGGGTGGTCTTTTATATGAATTCTTATTCTTAATGATTTTGTTTAAATTTTATGACCACGGAAATAGGCATAAGTTTAGTATTCAAATATACGTTTTCCGCCTTGGAAGAGGGGTTAATATACATTAGGAATTCGACCATTGCGATCTAATTATTTTACCCTGCAATTAGTTCAATTTCATCGTAGAAGTTAATTGGCGAAATCTAAGTCCTAGAACCATTTCTTATACTTGATTTATACCTATTGTCTGACGTCTTTAGAGTTAGGATTAGTATAGTTCTTATTTTATTAGTCTAGTTTATCACCATCAATCACTATTTCGGATCGTCTAGATAATATTAGTATCTCTTAATTTGGTAGTTAATTATACCTACTTGTGAGAAACGATATCTTGCTTACCCTATATTTATTTTAATTGACCCGTACACTTGCGGTATTTTAAGGTACATTTAGGATGACCAAGTTTTTGGCGCCGTTGCCGGGGAGGCAATAGTTCAATATCATACTAGAGATATTTTTAATATTAGTTTAGACTTTATTTTCTTGCTAGCACATTGTTTTATTTTTTTTTTTTATTTCTCTCATAAACATTTTGTTAGAGCTATCTTTGTGTTCTTGAGTTATTAGTATTAATTTTTTTTTTTTATTATAGTTTCTTTGTCGAATCACTATAGTTTTTTTTTTAATTATTTAGCGTAGAAGTTGCTGCATATTTGGTGATTTTTCTTTCTTTGTGCTTATATAATTATTAAGTTAAGTTCAATATTCTGATATTTATTAGTGTATGCTACGTACAATCGTCGTTTTGGTTTCTTTTATCCTGAGATTGAAAAAACAGCGCGTGCACTAAGGAAACAGAAGAGGTTGGAGCAAATACAAAAGCTGCCAGATTTTGATTTGGAGTACATCTTCTCTGGCGAATCTGACAATAAACCATTAGAGATGGGGGATAACAACAAAGAAAAGCCACTACGTGACTACGCAATGCCGAATGCTAGTGGTGCCCCTTCAAGTATTGTAAGACCTACTATTTCTGCTAATAATTTTGAGCTTCGCCTGCTTTAATTCAAATAATTCAACAAGACCAATTTAGTGGCCTAGATAATGAAGACGCTAATGAACATATAACCACTTTTCTTGAAAAATGCGATACTGTTAAGTTAAATAAAGAGACTGACGATGTTATTCGACTTGGTTTGTTTCCGTTTTCACTTAAAGATAAAGCTAAAATGTGGTTAAAATCTAATCCACCTAATTCATTTACAACATGGGCTACATTATCTCAAGCTTTTCTTAGTAAATATTTTCCTCCGGGAAAAACTGTTAAGTTTAGAAATAATATAACTAGTTTTTCTCAATATGATGGGGAGTCTTTATATGAAGCATGGGAAAGGTTTAAAGATTTACAACGTAAATGTCCTCATCATGGTGTTCCTGATTGGTTGCTTGTGCAAACTTTTTATAATGGTCTTAATGAATCCGTTAGGATAACTATAGATGCGGCTGCAGGAGGTGCAATAATGGGTAAAACTATTGAAGTAGCTAATAGGTTACTTGAAGAAATGGCTTTTAGTAATTATCATTGGTCTAATAATAGGGGTAAACCAAAGAATGCTGCTGGTATGTATGAAGTAGAAGGAATTAACATGTTAAATGCAAATGTTGACAACTTAGTTAATTTGTTTACTAAAATGAGTAATGTCAATTCTATGTCTACTACTATGCCATGTAATTTTGTGGAGGTGCTCATTTAACTGCTGAATGTGCTAATGTGGAGCAAGCTCAATATGTTTCTAATTTTAATAAGCACCCACAAAATGATCCCTATTCTAATACTTATAATCCAGGCTGGAGAAACCATCCTAATTTCTTTGGAGGAATCAGGCCAACAAAATGTTAATGTTAATTCACAACATCCCCTGGCTTCCATCAAAAACAACCCCAACAAGAAATTAGACCATTTGGGAACTAGCTATTGAAAAATTAGCTAATGCTACTTCTGAAAGAATTGAAAAGTTGGAAACTAAAGTTGATCAATTGTTATTTCTAATAGAAATGTAGAACTTCAACTTGGACAGTTAGCTAATGCCATCAATTCTAGAAGTCAAGGAGCTTTGCCTAGTAAACTGAAGTTAATCCTAAACAACATGCAATGCTGTCACTCTTAGAAATGGTAAGGAGTTAAGTACATAAAAAGTACGATTAAAGAAAATGAGGTCGCCAATGAAAGTGAAAAAGAGAAGGAGAATTATGAAGCTGAAAAAGAACCTGAATTGACACCTCTTCCCCATGAACCTTATGTTCCCCCTATTCCTTTTCCACAAAGACTTAAACAAACTAAATTAGATAGTGAATTTGAAATTCTTGAAAATGTTTAAGCAATTACATATTAACATTCCTTTTATTGATGCTTTAATGCAAATTCCTTCTTATTCTAAGTTTCTTAAGGAAATTATGTCTAAAAAGAAGAAGTTGGAAAAATATGAAACCATTGCTTTGAGTGAGGAATGTAGTGTTGTGATTCAGAAAAAGCTTCCCCCTAAACTGAAAGACCCAGGAAGTTTTTCCATTCCTTGCACTATAGGTGATATTAAATTTTCTAAAGCTTTAGTGATTTAGGTGCAAGTGTCTCTCTTATGCCTTTATCTATTTGCAAGAAGTTAGGATTGCATAATATAAAATCTACTACTGTATCTTTGCAACTTGTCGATAGATCTATCAAATATCCAATAGGAATACTAGAAAATGTGCTAATTAAAGTCGATAAATTTATTATTCCTGTTGATTTTATTATTCTTGATATGGATGAGGATATAGAGGTACCTATTATTTTAGGTAGACCTTCTTGGCTACTGCTGGAGCTATTATAGATGTTAAGAATGGTATTTTAACGTTTGAAATTGGTGAAGAGAAAGTTCACTTCAATATATTCATTCTTCTAAAACAATTCACAACGTGATCTTGTTTGTCAAGTTGATATAATTGAAGACATGACTAAGAAAAACATGTAACTGATGCTACTAATGTCTACTTGAAGTGTGTTTGAGTAAAACAGGTACTCCTCCTAAGCTTAAGAAGAAAAGGTAAGAAAAGTTTTTCCTCCAATCAAGGAATGTTTTTCATGGAGGAAAAAGGGTGAATTCAAAACAAAAGGTAAGTCTCCTTGATAACTAAGACGGCCACTAAAGGAGTGACTAACTCCTCGATTGATCCTGGTTAAACGGAACTTGATGGAAGTCAAGCTATAGACTCTAAACAAGCGCTACTTGGGAGGCAACCCAAGCACTTTTAATTGTTTATTTTTCTCATTTAGTTCTCTTTATGCTTGTTCCTTTTGTTTTTCTTTTGCAGATACTAGAGACTGTAATGAGGTTGTGCGATAATTAAGATGAGTCTCTTATGCATGTTACCTGCTGTGTTGCGTGCTGCTGCTATGTGCTGCTGTAACCTGCTATTGCTATGTCCTGCCACTTCCTTCAACTATGTGTTGCTGCCGCGGGCTACTCCTCCAGGTTGTTTCTCTCTAAGTCTTTTATATTTCTGAGGTTATTGCTACAATTTCCCCTTTCCCATATAGTTTGAGTATATTTGAACATTGAGGACAATGTTTATAATGAGTGTGGGGGAGAGGCTTAAGCCTTCAATTGTTGGGTTTAATGTATTGCTGTGATGCTGGAATTAATTTGTGTGAAGAAACAAGTCTAGAAATAATTGGATATGCCATATTTTAGGGGAGGTGCTGTCAAAATTATGCAGAAATTTTAATTTTCATGTCTGATATTGATTTGAAGGCAAATTCTTAGCTTAATTTGACTGAAAGAAAAAAAATCAGTTTTTAAAATTGAAAAAAAAAAAAATTTTCTAGTTTTGTTGCAAGCTAATGGGTTTTTAATTTGACTGATTCGGAGAATGCATAGATATTGTTCAAGTGTTTAGCAAGTGGTAAGAATGGTTATTTAAGATTTGATTGTGATTTACTTGGTGGACATTTATAACCATTGTGAGACTTTTGAGCCTTTTAGTAGACTAAAACATCTGTATTAGTCTCTATTTTTTTCATGAGAGTGTGTTAGTTCCTGGTGAAGTATAAACTCTTGAATTTGCATTGGTTTCTTCGAGACTACATTGAAACATGAGCATATATTAAAATGATAAAGGCATTTGTTTTTGTTAACCACATTTAGCCTAAGCCACCTACATTATCATACTCTTTCTAAAGCCCTCTGAGCCTTAAGCCTATTTCTTTTGTTAAACCACATTACAAGCTTATTCCTAAACACATGACTTTTACCTAATCTTTAAGCTAGTGGAATATATGACATGATTTAGATGGGGTTGTACGTCATACTTCTATGTGTAGGTGATTATATTAGTTTCCAACTATAATTTTTCTCAAAAGAAAATATCAAAACAAATGACAAATGAGGAAGAAGAAGAAAGAAAAGAAAAGAAAGAGGTTGATATTGAGAATAAAAATGAGTTCGGAAAAGTTTATTATTAGATATATATGACAAACATTTGAGTAGTTGGAGTTTTGACTGTGACCATTACAATTGGCCTTGTTAGAGATTGTGTACTCCACTAGTCTTAAAGATTTTGAGCACCAAATACTAAATACTTCCTACCCTTTACCCGAGCCTTACATTACAACCTTACTAAAGTCCTTTTGATTTTTGTATGCTCTATGTCTTCTTAGTGGTGGTGGTGGAGAATTGAACGATATGCAAATTTAAAGACGATATATTTCATTTCGAGTCGAATTTTAGGTTTTGAGTGATAATTATTATACCCTAAACACATGAGTGATCATAATATTTTATTTTTATTTGACAACTAAAGTGAGGGTTCACCAAGTTAATTACTTAATTACTCAATTCTTGAATATGATTGTGGTAAGACTGAATGGAAACACTAATACATGAAGTACTATGCTTTTTGAAGAATTGGTTGGGCTTTGGCTCATTGCTTGTGACGTCTAAATAATATTTTTGAACTAAAATTATTTTTGATAAATCAAATATTTTTTTTGTCTTTGTGAAAACTTTCAATTGAGTTATGGCTACTTATAATAGGATTTGCCTGAAAAGTCAGTCAGTTGAGAAGTTAAAATTTTTAATGACAAATAGATACTAGTATTATAGTTCTAGTTTGCTCGAGGACTAGCAAACCTTAAGTGTGGGGGAGTTGATACGGCTCTATTTTATATATGATTTCTGCCTGTTATATTACTTTTTTAGTATAAGTTTTGAGACTTATAATATGTTTTCTTCTCATATTTTAATATTACTGTTAAGTTACTTGAGTTACAAAGTTGATTTAAAATATGAGAGATATGCTCAAGAAATTACTTGCTTGATTTTAATACTAGTTATACATGCTAATTTGGTTTATCTAATATTTATAATAGTAGTATTTGTTTATTATGTAAATAATTTATTTTGGAGCCTAAGTGTTTATTACTTTATTAAATTATTAGTAGGAAAATTGAAAGAAGAAAAAAGAAAAGCCACACTCCTACAACAAACCTAAGAGAGATGACAAGAAGATATAAAAAAGTGGGCCAAAACCCATCATCAAAAAGGAGATCCAACAGTAAATAAAAAGAAAAAAAAAAGAACCGAAGACTGAGAGAAGAGAGGAATGACGCATCAGAGAGTGGTGGCACAACAGAAAAAAGAAAACTAAGACTACGAAGAAGCAAATTGGGGGACGCACAACAGAGACTACGGAGACCAGACGCAGCGGCGACGCAGACGCAACGTGGCTGCGGTGGCTATTGACGGGAGTCAAAAGTTCATTTGATTCTTCATACGAATCTGGAGTTTATCTCTTTTTTCTCTTAGTTTATATTATTGAATTCTGTTAATTATTATGTTTAATTTCAGATTATTACTCTCAATTAATTGGGTTGATTTAGTTGTTATGTCTAGTTAAATTTCCATGTTCTAGGACTAGATGTAGTCTCTTAATTTTCTGTCAATGAATTGAATTATTATTGGGTTAGTTTAATTTAAATTGCAATTTGATAATCTTGAGTTCAATTGCTTACTTTTGATAAGGGCCCTAGCAATTGTATGTTTAAGGTATTGGATTATTAGCGGAAGTGAAAGTTCAATGTTAGTTCGTGGGATTATTAAGCGCTAAGAAGTATAATTTTAGGAATAGTTATACTCTTAGGGTGGTCTTTTATATGAATTCTTATTCTTAATGATTTTGTTCTAAATTTTATGACCACGGAAGTAGGCATAAGTTTAGTATTCAAATATACGTTTTTCGCCTTGGAAGAGGGGTTAATATACATTAGGAATTCGACCATTGCGATCTAATTATTTTACCCTACAATTAGTTCAATTTCATCGTAGAAGTTAATTGGCGAAATCTAAGTCCTAGAACCATTTCTTATACTTGATTTATACCTATTGTCTGACGTCTTTAGAGTTAGAATTAGTATAGTTCTTATTTTATTAGTCTAGTTTATCACCATCAATCACAATTTTCGGATCGTCTAGATAATATTAGTATCTCTTAATTTGGTAGTTAATTATACCTACTTGTGGGAAACGATATCTTGCTTACCCTATATTTATTTTAATTGACCCGTACACTTGCGGTATTTTAAGGTACATTTATGACCGACCAGTTGCCTGGGGCTCATTGGCCCCTGGGCAACCTCGAGGGAAGATTCCGAAACACCTCGAGGGCATACCCTAAGAAACCTCGAGCCAGGCCTCAAAACTCCCTCGAATAGACGCAGGGTCCATCAAAGTTCGCCCATACCCACACAGCAGAGCATCAGTCCAATGGTTTCCGCAAAACACACGTTGGCGTCCAGGTCCCTCTCCGTATGTTTCGCATGGGGCTAATGTTTGGGCCCAATCATATCTGGTGGGCCACTAGATTATTCAAGGCTCTAAGCCCTCTTTGCCAGCGTGGAAGCCCTCAGTGGGACCCACCTGCCTTAAATTCTGTGCCAGCATGGCAGGGACAATGTTCACTATTTTCAACGCGTATAAATACTGGGCAGATCCCCATTTATTGAGGTACGCAATCCCACACAATACACTTGGCAACCTCAATTAATACAGATCAACTCACTTGATCGTCTGAGGGGCGATCCCGGATCCACCCCCGGGGTAGTCTAACTCTCTCTCTGTGCAGGTTTCCAGATAGTCTCCGAGCATCAGGCCTTCATCAACCTTAATCTCGATCATTCCCACCTAATACAAGTTTTTACCCGAAACATTAAGTTTTTCCTAAACCTACATACTAGGATAATGGACACATGTTGACTAGTAATATATCTCTTGTAGTATAAATATTACTTTTGCCATAATTAGCAATGCACAACTTTGGGAAGAAAGAATTACTTCTCTGTTATTTTCACTCTATAATCTTTCTGTTCCCTTTGTTTCACAACACGTTATCAGCCCGAGTTTGCGACTGTACAAGGAAAGGCAAAAGCCTTAGTCTTCCTCAGACATCATTTACATAAAAGTTTAAAAACCAAATATCTACTTGTGAAGGATCCAGAAGAACTATGGGATAGCCTAAATGAAAGATATGGGCATCAAAAAAATGTGTTCCTTCTAAAGGCACATTATGACTGGACCAATATGAGGTTCCAGGATTTTGAACAGTCAGTGATTACAATTCAATATTGTTTAGAATTGTATCATTGTTGAGATATTGTGATCATCCCCTCACAGAAGAGAAAATGATAAATAAAACGCTCTCCACTTTCCACGCTTCTAATATAATATTGGCAGAACAATACAGGTTCAGAGCTTTTAAAAAGTATCTTGAGCTAATCTCAGTACTACTTGTAGCTGGACAAAATAATGATCTTATGTTGAAAAATAATTATCTTAGACCTACGGGGTCTTCAGCAACCCATAAGATAAATGCAATAGAAAGCTTTGATCCACGAAAACTGAATGCTATACATAGGGGTAGATACGGTAATTGCAACGGTCATGGGAGAGGACGTGGTAATTACCGTGGCCGAAGGCGTGCACGTGGCAGAGGCCGATTTTCCCCAAGAAATAATAATTTTAAAAATTGTGATAAAAATTGGGGACAATCATCTGGAAATCGGATGCAGACGTCCTATAAAGGAAATGACACTTGCCACAGGTGTGGCATGACTGGGTAGTAGGGTCACACATGTCGTACGGCCAAATTAAACATTTGGTAGACATATATCAAACACTAGTAAAATAAATGCTTATTGATGCGTTCATTACGTGGCCTATTGCGGCGGTTTTGGCCACGCAGCAATTAGAGGGGCAGCAATTAATAATTAATATATTGCTGCGGTTTTAAACCGATGGGCAAAACCGTAGCAATAGGTTTATTTTTTTTATTAAAAAAGCACAACATATTACATCGGTTTTGGCTAGGAACCGCAAAAATATCGTGGTCTATTGCTGCGGTTGTTGCCCAAAACTGCAGCAATAGGTCCTGGTGCAGGCAATTTTTTTTTTTTTTTTTTTTTTTGCATTTTGTAATTAAATTTAAATGAATAAAACCATACAACTAACCCATCCACTATCATTCTCTCATCTAAGGACTGAAGTACAAGAACGTAACAAAAGTAATTGAATAAAGCCGCCATATATTCAATAAAATTAATATTTTACAAACCCTAATTACAAAAATATATATAAAAAAAATGAAAACAAAGCTAACAAGGAAAAATTTTTAAAATACGAACGGCTTGGTGCGGACGACGGCGAACATCTGGTGCGAACGACGTTGGTGGAAACGAAGACGACGAGCAACGTTGATGGAGACGGACGAAGACGTCGAACGACGTTGATGGAGACGAACACGACCATTGCAACACCACTGAACACCTTTATCAAAACAGATGACTCGAGACGAAAAAAACAGATCGAAATCTCGCCAACACCTTCATCATCTCGGCGGCGATGTAGGCGGAATCATCGGAATCATCACGGTCGAAGATGGTCGAAAATGAAGGGTGAACCAGTGAGTGTCGAAGATGGTCGACGATTAGAGGAAAGAGGAGTGAGGGTGAAGGTGAGAGGAGAGAGGAGAGAGAAGTGAGGGTGAAGGTGAGAGGAGAGAGGAGAGAGGAGTGAGCGTGAGATGAGAAACGATGTGTGAGACTTGAGGGAATATGAGGAAACAAAACAAACCCTAACTGATGATGCCATGTGTTATATACTTTTTTAAATATTTTTTAATGACATTGCTACGGTTTATGTCAAGAACCGCATCAATAAATTAAAATATTATTAGTATCAATTAGTATCAGGTCGAGAACCGAATGTCTCACATTTGAGAATTTTTGGGTGCACTGTACATGTATCTATTGCTCTGCCCTAACGTACTAAAATGGGTCAACAAAGAAGGATGAGAATATATGTTGGATTTAAATCTCCATCAATTATCAAATATTTAGAGCCAACAATTGTCGATCTATTTACGGCTCGATTTGCCGACTATCATTTTAATGAGTCGGTATTCTCATCCTTAGGGGGAGAGAAAGTGGACTCACAAAATATAAAAACATAAATTACATGGAACGCATCGCAAATGTCGTTTATGGACCTGAGAACAAATCATGTGAACAAGAAGTCAAGAAAATTGTTCATCTACAAAGTATTGCAAACCAATTGCCAGATGTTTTCACAGATACTAAGAAAGTGACAATGTCATGTTTACCTGCTGAGAATGCTCCAGAACGGATTGAAATTTGTAGTGACAATAAGGCCATTGAAAATGAGTCAATAGCACGTCGAAAACGTGGTAGACCACCCAGTTCTAAAGATTCATCAAAGCCGAGAAAAATGAGAAGGCAAGGTGAGACAACGAACGAAATTAATATAAATCCTCCAACGGAATATGATGAAATTTATAACGGAAATAAAATTGGAGATAAGCATGTTCCAGAAGAAAAGGAACATGAAAGCATAGACAACAATGAAACTTCAATTAATTATGTTTTTACAAAGGAATAATGGAATTGAAAAGATGTCTTGAATTAAATATTTGTTTAGCTTACTCAATAGCAAGTTGAAATGACATACGGTGAAAATGATATAAAACCAAATACGGTTGATAAATGTCGCCGCAGAAAAGATTGGCCAAAATGAAAAGAATCAATTCAAGGAGAATTGAAATCGCTTGAAAAACGTGAAGTATTCGGACCAATAACCCAAATACCAAAAGGTGTAAAACTAGTTGGGTAAAAATAGGTATTCATGAGAAAATGAAATGAGAAAAATGAGCTTACTACATATAAGGCAAGACTAGTATCCAAAGGCTTGTCCCAAACGCCAGGGATCGATTATGATGAGACATGTTCTCCTCCAATCAAACTATATACTGAAAAATTCTGAAACGTTTTTTCATGGACAAAGCCCACCCAATAAGTTCTCCAATGATAGTGCATTCCTTGAATGAGAAAGATGATCCATTCAATTAATGTTCCAATGCTGCTTCAGCCTAGAAGTGTTGAGGAAGATTAAATTGTGGATGCATATAGGATCTCATAATACAAATGTTGCTGGTATTTTAGAACGCATTGCTGACTGTGGTAAGCCTAAAGCTCAGCAGGAGATAATGGTTGCTGCCATATCTATCACATTTGGTGGGTCACTACAAAAAAAAAGCTTATATAGCGACGGATTTTTGGAGACGGATATATATCCGTTTCTAATTTAGAGACGGAATATTGATAATCCGTCTCTAAATTTATTTAGAGACGGATTTTTTAAATCCGTCTCTAAATTAGAGACGGATTTTTAAATCCGTCTCTAACTTTAGGGACGGATTTTAAAAATCCGTCCCTAAATTAGAGACGGATTTTAAAAATCCGTCTCGAAATAAATTTAGAGACGGATTTTGAAAATCCGTCTCTAACTTAGGGACGGATATTGATAATCCGTCCCTAAAGTTTGAGACGGATTTAAAAATCCGTCTCTAAAGTTAGAGACGGATTTAAAATATCCGTCTCTAAATTTACATATGAATATTTTATTCCACGTATTTAATTTAGAGACGGATTTTCAAAATCCGTCTCTAATTTAGGGACGGATTTTTAGAATCCGTCTCTAATTTAGGGACGGATTTTTGAAATCCGTCTCTAAATTTAGAGACGGATTCTAAAAATCCGTCTCTAAATTCAAATATGAATATTTTATTGCACTTCTTTAATTTAGGGACGGATTTTAAAAATCCGTCTCTAAGTTAGAGACGGATTTTAGAAATCCGTCTCTAATTTAGGGACGGATTTTAAAATCCGTCTCTAATTTAGGGACGGATTTGAAAACCCGTCTCTAAATTAGGGACGGATTTTTGAATCCGTCTCTAATATTTCTTCTACATATTACCAATATTATGTAGAGAAGTATACAAGTTGTATTTGGTGTAGTTGGTTGGAGATTCTTCTCGTTTCTTTGAGGTTACAAGTTCGATTCCTACGAACAACGATTCTTGCGACTGTGGAGTCTTCTTATCCTTTCCCTTGTAGAGCTGAACCGGTTTACTTAAGGGATATTCCTAAATGGTAATGAGATCAACTTGAACTAGGTAGGTAATAATAGGTGATTAAATATAATCATGATAATATTAGGAACTATCGTGTTGTTAATTTCGTTTATATATTTTTTATATTTTCAGCGAATTTAGAGACGGATTTCCAAAATCCGTCTCTAAACTTAGAGACGGATTTCCAAAATCCGTCTCTAACTTAGAGACGGATTTTCAAAATCCGTCTCTAAGTTTAGAGACGGATTTGCAAAATCCGTCTCTAAGCTTAGAGACGGATTTCCAAAATCCGTCTCTAAACTTTAGAGAAGGATTTTTAAAATCCGTCTCTAACTCGAATTAGCGACAAGGGTTTTAGAGAGGGACAATATCCGTCTCTAAATCCGTCTCTAAGCCCATATAGCGACGGATTTGACCTATTTAGGGACGGATTTTGTCCGTCTCTAAATGGACTTTTTTTTGTAGTGCGGTCAAGAATTAGGTGATGTGGCACCAGAAGGTGATACATACAGATAGAATTGTACAAAGCATACAAAAGAATGTAATAGATAGAGCTTATAGTTATGGTCCTAAGAAAATGTCTAGTAAGACTTGTGATTGGTTAAGATCATTGTCTATGCAGATTTGTAATTAGTTGTTTTGCTTGCTTTGGTTTGAGGGGGTTCAACCTAGTTTCTCTGCCTTAGTATAGCTAGGTTGTATTGACTTGTTTTGAGCTTCAATATATTTTTACTGATTTAGCAAAAAAAAAAAAAAAAAAAAAAAAAGATGATCCATTCAGACCACGAGAAGAAAAAGAAGAAATTCTTGGTCTTGAAGTACCATATCTAAGTGCAATTGGTGCCTTAATGTACTTGGCTAACAATACTCGACCAAACATAACTTGTTTAGTTAACTTGTTAGCTAGATACAGCAATGCACCAACAAAGAGACATTCAAATGGAGTCAGACACTTATTACATTATCTTCGAGGAACACAAGACCTTGGATTATTCTATCAATACAAACCAAATGTATGTGTCACTGATTGGATATGCAGATGCTAGCTACCTATCACACCCATAAAAAGCTAAGTCTCCATTCGGGTATATGTTCACTTATGGAGGTGCTGCAATATCTTGGAAATCCACAATGGAGATGGACGTGAATGTGTATGGCAAAGGTCAATGATCGAGAATATCTAAGAAGAGTGTGGAATGGAAACAATAACGACAAATCCAACTATCATCTACGAAGACAGTACTGCATGTATGTATCACCCAAGTAAGCGAAGGGTATATCAAAGGAGACATAACTAAACATTTATCAGCAAAGATCTTCCTCACTCATCACCTCCAAAAGGAAGGGACGATAAACATCCAAAAGATCCAATCATGTGAGAATCTTGCAGATTTATTTACCAAATCCCTTCCAGCGAAGAAATTTAAAGAATTAGTCCGAAAAATTGAAATGCATCATCTTCACGATATATGCTAGATTCAGGGGGGGAGTAGTATATGCGCTGCACTCTTTTTCCCTTCGACCAGGTTTTTATCCCACCGATTTTTTTCCTGACAAGGTTTTTAATGAGATAGTTAATTTTAAGCATATAAGGATACATAGTAGTTGTATTCCCTTCCCTAGTTATGGATTATTTTTTACTGGGTTTTTTTTCCCAACAAGGTTCTTAACGAGACAACTAATATCTTATTAAATATGGGTATTCAAGGGGGAGTATTATGAAGTCAAAATGTGAATGTCATGTATTTAATAGCGTCATTTGCGTCGCACCTTGTTCTTCATCCGTATCAAATAGCAAGATAATTTTGTCTTGTCCACAATCGATGTAGATCATCTAAGGGAGATTTGTGTCGAGACATGTGGCGTCGGACCGATGTCTGACGCAAATGGTGGTCCTAGGTCCGACGTAAATCAATGATTTTGTCTTAGTGACATCAACTCTTCTTGAGTTTCCCCTCAGGAACTTCTCCTCAATTCTAACTTGGAGTCCGAACTCATAAACTTCCTTCATTAGGTACCTATATTAATATATGAATCTTGCACACACAAAACTCAAAACCATGTTAGTTAATACCTTTAGTTTGTCATCATCAAAACCAATTGAATGAGCAATATTAGTCATTCCTCAAATTTGCCTTACAGTCAAGTAATAATAAAGTGGCGCACAATGAAGGAGTATATAAATTGTGCAACAAGAGATTAAGGTTCCTCAAGTAATCCAACCTCTCTTCCAAGAATATTTCTAATGTTTTGACTCTATACTATTGACACACTTCCTTTTTTTTATGCATATTTGCAATTTAGGAATATATGTGGTCTTATAATCCAAGTTAATTACTTTCAAAATATAAATTGTTTTTATTATTTTTACTTACAATAGGAAACTAATATGTATTCATGATCAAAATTTCGCAGATAAAAAAAAAATTTACAAGTTGCAATTGACATGCATGGAACGAGGAAAGTATGTTTAATTTATATGTATACTACTATATCTCACGGATCATATGTATCTAATTTAATTTCCATATCTATCAATTATTTTAATGGACAATCATATAAGAAAATCAAACACTATTATTGATTACAAAGTGCTGCCAGCTAGGACAAATAGTTTACGTCCATGACATGCATTATTACTAAAGAACAATTGGGTTGGAGAGCAACTAATGAAAATTAAAAATAGGCTATTAACATCATCAAATATTTTGATGTTTCCTAACTTACAAACTCTATAATCTCGGAACTAACCTCATGATCTGTAAATCAAATCATAAAATCAAGTTAAATTAAAATGCAATGTCTCATGTTTGGAGCTAATATGCTTGCCACTAGCTTGTGCACATATGTTTTTCTATTCAAAAGTGCCTGGCTTACATTATTTCATCACGAACAAATGTGCCTAGCTCATATATATATTGAAGCCTATGCTTTGTGTACATCAATTATATTTCTTCCAAACTCTAAAGTCATACAGCCTTATACACCCACAATTCATCAAACTTAAGGAAAAAAAATGGTTGGTTCAATCCGAAGAACTACTTCTCACGTTCGTTCCAGCAGTTGGCCATCTACATCACACCCTCTAGACTCGAGCGTGGAAGCTCTCTTGCACAAGCTCACTACATCGAAACTCGAACCGTCTTTTACCGTCTCATCCATATGTAACAATTTATCTAACATCAAGGAATTATATGAAGGCATCAACCATTCAATTGGATGTCCTCTAAACCAACAAGCCCTTTCCCTTGAACAGCACCAAGCTAGTGTTGAAGAGGTTCTAGAAGGGTCTCTTAGCTTGTTGGAAGCTTGTTCATCCACCAATGATGTTTTGTCGTTGTTGAGAGAATCCATAGTAGAGCTTCAATCATGCCTAAGAAGAAAAACCGGGGAACAAGAAAAGGCTCTACATGCTTATATGATGTCAAGGAAGAAAATCCAGAAAATGGCAAACAAATGCTTAAAAAAGTTGAACAAAATAAATTCTCAGCAAGATAGAAGCTACAATGTTTCAATTGTGACAATGCTCAGAGAAGCTGAGATGGTTAGTTTCTTGACATTGAAGTCTATTATGACTTATTTTTCCACACCGATAATTAAGTCAAAGAGTTGGTCATTGATGACTAAAGTGATAAACTCTAAACACGTATCGTGCGAGAGACAAGGAGATTCCAATGAAATAGAGAAGATAGATAACGCAGTTTTTGCTTTTGAAGGGAAGAAGACAAATAAAGATGTGAAAATGGCTCAAGATTTGCTGATCCAATTAGCAACACTAGAGTTGAGTGTTCAAGAAATTGAAGGCTCATTGCAATCAATATCAAGATGCCTACTAAGAACAAGGGTCTCCCTTCTTAATATAATTAGCCATTAGTACCTCCAACTTGAGGAACACAATTTTGTAATGACAGAAATTTTGTACGTACTATATACATAAACCAAATATTATAATAGCCTAATATGGCCTCTTAAACATATAAGTGCTCAACTTAAAGCAATAATTGTTCTTTAAAACAAAGTATTCTAAATATCCCAAAATATATGCAAAGTCGCTTCAACTCAACATTTCCGGAGCATCATTGACATAACTTATCCTACTTCATCCTCGTGATACCTGAATAATTTCATAGAATTGGGAAGAGAAAAACACGGAAAACAAATTAAAATGTGTAGAAAACTCAGTAACTTCACTACACCCCGTAAAACGGTTTTAGTTTATAAACACTTTCAGAGATAAACATACATAATAACGTAAACATGGCTTCTATGGCTAGAGAGCGAAACCTAGAGAGAGAGAGGAAAAATCCACCCCTGTGAGTGAACCTCGGAAGCAAGAAAACCATTCTAAGGATCAAGACCATGACAACTGGATCAAAGTACAAAGAAGAAAATCAAGAAACCCATCCCTCCCACTGCAACCTATGGCCCTGAACACGATCTTCATTTCCCACCTACCCATTGATACCCTTCCATCTGACATTGAAGGAATGCTCAAGAAATTTGGTTTAATTACCAATATTGTCATCCCCCCTATCCAAAAATCAAAACCCCAATTCCGATATGCTTTTATCAGATTCAATAACCCCAGATCCCAAAAGAATGCAGTCCTCACCATGGACGGGCTGATGCTGGAAGGAAGAAAGCTAAGAGTTCAACCTGCCAAAAAAGATAAACCTAACCAAAGACCTCACCAATATACCACCCCTCGAACTACAAACCAAAACCCCCCTTCAAACCAAATAACCAATTCATACCCCTCAACAAATCAACCCTGTGTGATACCAGATCTTATAAGGAGGTCTCCATCTCTCCAACCAAAAAAAAATAATCCACCTTCACAGCCAATACCATAAAACCTCAACCCCACCGTTATCCCCCATTTATCACTCCTTCAAGAACCTGACCCTATCCCAGACATATTTCTCCAAAACCTTTCAAAAGCAAGAATTGCAAGCACAAAAATTCTTGGTGAAGCTACAGAGGAAGCCAGACAACTTATCTGTGCAGAAAACATTGATGAAGAATTTACCTTGACTGTTGAAGGTTCCAGAAATCTAGACAACTTGGAGCTTTTCAATCGAAGCGTAATTGGAATCTCTTTGTCATCCCAGTCCTGAAATGACATCCAAAGTGGAATAATGGCTGAAGGAATCCTCAGTATAGAAATTAAGCCATTAGGAGGGATGAAGCATTTAATAACCTTTGAAAGTATGGAGGAAAACTAGCCATCATGGAGAGTGGATGGCTAGAAAACTGGTTCATAGAATTCAGACAAGTAAATGACAAAATCGCTACTCAATGGCATGAAGTCAATCTGAATGTATATGGAGTACCGCTTACGGCATGGAACTATGAAAATTTTCATGCCATTGGAAGTGTATTTGGACGAGTCACAGCTGTGGATTACTCCAGATTCGATAAAACAAAAATCTCAATGATCACAAATTGTTTGTTTAGAATTAAATGTAAGTTCTGGCTTAAAATTGGGGACCAAAAATACCCAGTTTTCGTCTTCGAATCAGAATCGACATTTCTTTCACCCGCCCAGCCATCAAAACCTCATCCAAATCCCCAGAAAAAAGATCCATCTGATGAGGATGAAGTCTCTAACAGTCAAAAATTGCCAGAAAATGAGCTCGATGAAAATGGTCGAAAGTCCCCCAATCAGTCTCCTGCATGTAATGACGTCATCAATGAAGACATGCAAAAGACGCCTGATATCAAAACGACGGCTCAGTGCTCAACCCAAGGGGACAAAAGTATTGGGACCCACAATTCCTTTTTGGGAATACACCCCAATAATAATAGCCTTTTCCCTAACCACACTCCCCAAAAAGCCTGCCAATCTCCCTCTGTATTGGAACTGGAAATTTCATCATTGCAAAATAATTGCAATTCCACGACAAAAGTGAAAAACAATTCTCTGCCATGGTCCCCACCTCTCCAGACTACCCTGACCAAAGACAAATCTCCTACCAATCCAGCCCTATCAATACAAAGCCCATTAAAAGTATCCTCCCTCAGCCGAAAGAAATTATTATTCTCTCCCCAAAAAAAATCCTTCAGTTCCCACATCTCCCTAACAAATAGTTTTGGGCCTCTAATCCGGCCAAAAATATCTTCCTCCTTCTCATCACTAATGTCTGGCCCAACTTTTCCACCAGGGTTTGAGTCCATCATCCCCAATCAGATCAAAACCATTCATGAAAAGCGTAGGCAAAAAAAACTCAAAAAAAAGAGATTGAAGGCAGTCAAAAATTTCATAAGCTCCCCAACCAGCAAAATGACCTCATTACCTCCATAACTTGAAACCAAAATCCCCCCCACCTTTCCATCGATATTTCCTCATGATGTGCTGAAATTTGCCCAGAAAATTGGAATGACCTTCCAGGGATCAGATATGGAGCTTCGCTCAAGAATTGAGGAGGCACTTTTCAAACAAAAGGAAGATTGGGTTTCCAACCAAGCCTAACTCTCCCTTGTTCATCCAGCCTTCACTACTACATTTTTTATCAAATGCAACAACTTAAAAAAGCTAATGCAATGACATTTTCACTACCGTTGCAATAGTAAGGGCCTAATGCAACGGAAATAGAACTTCCACCACTAAGAGGGTAGCTATTGCAACGGGTTGGCCCTAGCCGTTGCAATAGGTAAGTTAATTGTTGCAACAACTAAACTAATCGTTTTTTTAGAAATTTGAAGTATGCGTTCAATGTTTTATATTTCCCTTTCTATCTTTTTCAGAAATTTCAAACCCCGTCTACGGTGCTGCTAACAAAAAAAACTACTAGGCAAGCTTCATAAATTAGAAAGAGATGAATTTTGGCTTTTCTCACAAAATAGCAAACAGATGTATATGAGAGAAGGATAGGAAGACGAAGAGAGCGAAAGTTCGACCTCGCACCTCTTTAAACTTTCAGCGAAATCGATAAGTTTCGTGTGGGTTTTTGGTATTTGTCATTCTGTATTTCCATTTGATTGAATATAATCTTTTCCACATTCCAAGTTATTAAATTGTGGTTTAGCATTAGACTTTTAGGGTTCTTTATGTCGATTTTTAGCATTTAGTTCGAGTTTTCTTTTTATTATTTTGTTCTCTAATTAGGGATTGCGATTTTAATTTTCTGAAAATTCTAGTTTTTGGAAATGAGATTAGGGTGCAAATTATTGACGAATGCATATGTAGTTTTGGAATGCTTGTGAACAGTTAATAGATTTTTCAGCTTGTGAATGAAAATTTCTAATATAATTTCATTGTGTTCTATGTGCAATTCATAATTTTTTGTATCTAAAGTGGGTTTTGATAGGCACACCAAGTGT
This sequence comes from Beta vulgaris subsp. vulgaris, assembly GCF_026745355.1. NCBI lineage: Eukaryota > Viridiplantae > Streptophyta > Magnoliopsida > Caryophyllales > Amaranthaceae > Beta > Beta vulgaris. Next base: position 14,875,420 of record NC_079202.1, read on the forward strand.
TTGTGGAAAGCTCTACGAGAGAGAAAATATTGGAGGCAGGTCGTTGAGTCACTGAATCGCTTCCCACATTCGAGTCAGAGCAGTATAGTATTCATTTATGGAACTGCCTCTCTGCTTATCAATGGGTTATTTTTGAGATTATATATGTCTAGCAGTATTCAGAGACAATAGATCTTTGGATGGGCTCAGAAACTAATGCAATGATCTTGCTATCACCATGTTACCGATCCTTCTTTTTTGAGTCTTCTTCATCCTTTGTGACTGGTACTGTACCAGTCACATACCCTAGCTTTCTCTTTATTGCTACTTGTTAACACTACTTCCGTAGATCTTTGCCAACTACTATAGTTTGAAGCACTAGTAACTAGTAAGATTATCTACACTCACTAATAAGGACCATAAGACGAATTAAGGTGTAGAGGAATTTGTAGTTCATAATTAGATAGATATCCATCTTGTGTTGGCATGCTGATTTATCACAAGGAGCGCATCTTATAGTCTTATAGATATATAAGAAACTGATAGAAATATAAAGTGAAACAATTCGAACTCATTAGGGAGCTTTGAAGAAAAATGAGGTAAATATGAATGGCATAACTATATTTCTACTATTCTTACCTCACTTTTGGAAACCCAGCTGTGATATTATAAGGGTAAGATCCCTTCCAACTTTGAAGGTTGAAATAATATTTGTTTCTTCTATTCATTCATTTACATTAATGACCTCGGGTTAATGACGTCAGCACAAGACATGTAGGCTTGTGGACTGAATCAGACGAAAAGCATGTGATCTTATCAGAAGAACCACGCTATACGCTTGGATGTATACGTAATCCACTTAGGGAAAGGTAACACAAGCAAAACTATATACTAGGAAAATGAAGCGAGGGAAAGCAAATATCTTTACAATTTGATGTTCTTTTTGCTTGGTCAGGTGTGTATATGGCAACATATTCTAGAATCAAAAAGTGCTTTGGGAAGCTCTTCCAAGTCCAAGTATCAGTTTTACCCTCGTATTTTTTTCGATTCTGTCTTCAGTTCCTTCCCAGGTTCTATGTTGTGATCTTTTCAAGAAAAGAAATAGCTGAGACAACTGGCATTCTGGTGAACAATGGCATGTCCGGAGCCTTCTATAACCTCTTTTGGTTTATGAATTTAAGTAATGTATGTACCCTCTTCTTTTTTAGTTATTATTTTAACATAATATTCCATTTGAATTTGTTTTTTTTAACATCATCTACCATGAATGCAGATTTTAGGAGCCATATACTACTATACACACCTTAACTGGGTGTTATGGTGCATGAGTATAGCACAACATAAATGGCCAGCATCAAAAAACTTTGGATGGGATCAAGCTCTTTCTACCTGTACCCAAATTAAGGAAATTGAAATGGGAATTTTCTCAAGTGCTCTAGAAAATAAAATTAGGATGAGGACTTTTATTCAAAAATACATGTTTTGCTTCTCATGGGGACTCAAAAGCCTCAGGTACTATGCCTTATTACATTTACACTAGTTCTTTATCATCTCTTATGGCTTAATCAAGTATTATGTAAACTGACTTGAAAGAAATGAGGGATTTGTTGATTCATACTAATTTAGAAGTGCAGGTAACAGATCAATTGCTCAAGATTTGTTTTACTATTAGATATTTTATAAGTTCCTCTATCTTCCACCTCACTCATGAACAATTCACAATTTACGATCATCTGATAGCAACTCACATTAGTATTGCAGTTAAGAAGTGTAGCGAAAATAAACACTGTTCTAAATACAGAAATCATAAGAAGCCATATCAAGGTACTCTCAATTTCTAAAAACCACCCCTCTTGATTATAGGAGAATGTTCTGTTTCTTTTTTTCCTGCCAGCAGTTCATAATTGCAGAACAGATACTTATCTTCAGGTTTGACATTCACATCGTCTGAAATTGTAATCATCATAATATGTCTGAAATTGGTGATGTAGTGTTATTTGCTGTTTTTTTACATGATGTGTTGTTGGTACCAAACTTTAAATATAATCTCTTATCTGTTGAGAAGTTGGTTGCTCATAGCAAGATTAATGCTCATTTTAATGAACATAATTGTACTTATCTATCTTCTGTCAACAAGAAACTTGCTTTTGGTAATAAGGTTGGAGGTGTGTATTTTTTGAATGTCTTCATGGCTGGTCCTTTCATTCAATTCATTCATTCTTATCCTATCTCTATTGTAGTCAATACCTCACATAAATTATCTTTAGATACTCTTCATGCTAAATTAGGACATAATAGGAGTATTGTAATTTTCTCTCTTTTTTTATGTTGTTGATGGTGTACGTTTACTAACTATTACAATGTTTTAATTTTTAGGTGAATGATGAACCAACTGGAGGAGATCAAACGTAGACGTCTCACTATATATACTATCGGCCAGATTTAGTTAGCTATATTATAGTGATGCGGTACTTGGTGGTTAGAACGAAAATGATCTAAATTTACTTATTAGAAGTATTTGTGGTACTAAAACAAATATTTATTAGTTGGGTTTGATTAAGTACATTAATTTTCGTTAATTAGGATTTGTCATGTACACTCTTAATTTAATTAGTTTTGGAAATTATAATACGGATATGACAATTATTATTGGCATTTCAAGAGTATTTTTGCATTTGTTGCATCGTTACTAATATATATCCAGGCTGTAATATTATAGGTTTTCAGTAGGTTACAGTAATAATCGTTGCAATATCCCCACAAAAAATGAAAAAAAAAATTATGTCATAAAGGTGTTGCAATAGTTATATGATAGTGTTGCAATATATATAGAGGCGTTGCTATATAAGCCAAAATGGGACGCAATATGAATATTAGGGTCGTTGCAATAGTTATCGAATGGTGTTGCAATAGATATAGAGGCGTTGCAATGGACCTTATAGATGACGCAACGACTCTTTACATCTATTGCAACGGCTTTGTGGTAGCCGTTGCAATAGGTCCCAAAAGTGGTTGCACTAGGCCTATTGCAACGCCTCCAAATGCAACGGTTCAAAACCATTGCAATAGGTCTACTGCAACGACTTTTGGGCCTATTGCAACGATTTTTGTGTGTTGCCTTTGCCTTTTAATGTAGTAGTGCTTACACAAAATGAATATACTTTCTTGGAACATCAGAGGAATGGGAGCAAAGATTAAAAGAAGCTCCAATCGAAAACTCAGCTCCACAAAAAATCCAAACTTCATTTTCATTCAAGAAACGAAATTAGAGGCTATAGATCAAAAACTCATTCGCTCCTACTAGGCATCAGATGGATATGACTGGATATATTCAGTCCTGCTGTTGGGAAATCAGGAGGTCTTTTAACAGCATGGGATAAAAACCTCTTCACTATGAAAACAACAAGAATCGAAAATAATTTGATCGCTGTTAGTGGCGAAATTCAATCAAAATCCTTCAACTGTTTGCTCATCAATATTTATGGCCCTTGCAATAATGAGCTCAGAGACTCAATTTGGAGAGACGTAGAGGAATACTGGTGTTCGATGGGCCTTCCCCTTCTTATCATGGGAGATTTTAATGAGGTAACAAGCCCCAATGAAAGAGGAAGCCAACAAGCATCAAATTCAGGTATGTTTGCCCTTAAAAATTTCATCCAAAATACCCAATTGATGGACATCCCCCCTTCTAATGGGAAACTCCTGGTTTCGTGGAAATTCAAAGAGTAGACTAGATAGAATAATGCTAAACCCGGAATGGCTATCACTCTTTCCAAACCTCAAATTACAGACATACAAGCCCCAAAAACACGCGGCCCATGGCGCTATATTTGTTCGTCCATCCTTAATCACGCTGAAGCAAAACAAATAGCGTTCACAGGTTTAAGGAGGAAAATTGGAAATGGAAAATGTGCCTTATTTTGGCACGATGCGTGGATCAGTGAATCCCCCCTCAAATTATTGTTCCCGAGACTTTATAAGATTTCAACGCAGCAGAATGCAAACATTGAAGCAATGGGGCTGTGGAATGGCCCAACTTGGGTCTGGGCTTTTACGTGGACTCGGGTGCTGAGAGCCCGTGATGAGCAGGAATGCACCTCGATGCAATCCTTATTGGAAAATGTATGTCTCTCAATGACCAGTGAGGATGAATTCATTTGGGCTCATTCCAAATCTGGATTTTTTTCAGTAAAATCATTCACACTAGAACTCACAAAATCAGTACATCACGGAATCCAAACCTCAAGCATTAACATCTGGCGTGGACTCGTTCCTCCAAGAGTTGAGATCTTTGTATGGTTGTCTTGCCTCGAAAAATTGAACACCAGGGCCAAACTCGTGCGCCTAAACATTCTCCCTCCATCTCAAGAACTCTGCCCATTATGCAAAGTAAGTTCAGAAACTCCTAACCACTTACTTATTCACTGTGACATTTCATGGCAGATTTGGGGATAGTGGTTTAAATTGTGGAACCAAGCATGGGTAATGCCCTCCTCCCTCAAATAGCTTCTGTATATGTGGAACCCCCAGCCATCAAAATCGTTTTTCAATAAAGTATGGTGGGCAATGTTCTACATAATCCCTTGGTCTATTAAGAAGGAAAAGAATAATAGAATTTTGAACAATATTGAATCATCAAGGGCCCAAATATGTGATCTCATTCTCACGCGTTTAGGTTGGTGGATTCATGGATGGGGTGACCCAATTCCTTTCACTATGAATGATATAATACGCAACCCAACATGCCTTAAATGGTGCGAAAATGGGGCTCCTATGTCATTCAAACCAGCCCGTAGCCTTCTTTGGACTCCCCCCTCCTCAAATGGCCTTAAATGGAATGTGGATGCCTCCTATAACCCCACAGCAAATAAGTCAGCAATTGGTGGTGTATTGAGAAATTCAAAAGGTGAATTCATGTGCATTTTTTCCACTCCCATCCTACCAATGGAAATTAACAATGTGCTGGCAAGGATCATTAACGTATTGGCAAGTACATGTTTTGGATAAAGCATACCTTTCGTAATTCGTAACTTACATATGACCATTTTGGTCAGTTTCGTACATCTTAAACAGAATTCATTTATATGTAACTCGTCCATTTACCAAATCAGTTCAGGACTCCAAACCAGCATAACCATCCACTTTTATTGTCATAACTTATCGGACATAATATATTGTTAATTCGGATTCATCCATAAATCGTATAATCATAATTTCCTAAACAATGTCATAAACATGACATTTCATAACATACATAAGCATCGCCCAATCATAATGCATCTCATTACGCCACATACAGATTGTACCAAATAATCATATCACATCATTATCATCACAGAGTCATATTAGCACATTCCAGCATATCATTGCACATAACATTGATGGGCAATCACATGGGGAACTGGACATAAAAGGTTATCTCAATCGGTTTAACTATTCTTTAATTTCGACAAACCAGAACTCCGAGAAATCCATAACTTCATCCAACTCTCTCAAAGATAATATACAAGAATAACCATAATATTACTCATCACATGTTACTTGAACTCCATAATTCATTTTTCTATATTCACCTTAAGAGTAACAAAAACAGTCAACAACCATTCTAACTAACTTCTAAATGAAAAGGCTTATTTGACTAATTTCGTCTCCTAAGATCGATCCCACCACTAACTCCATTTTTTCCAAAACAATCTAACTACCTAGAATCATAAACAGAAATAGCTTCCATTTCTTACTTAGAAATTTTTAGCAAAATCACTCCTTCTAATTAGATCAACTTATGACAATAGCCCAACACATATGAGCATAGACCAACTAAGTAGCTTAAATAGATCAATTTTAAGGGTTTGTAATTAATTAACAACTGGACTAACATGGTTTAATAGACTAGCACTAACTCAGATTTTAAGGTCCAATTATTGTGATTAATGAACAAGTTATCCTAGGATGTCTTTAGTGGAAAAACTAAAAATAGTTTTTAGGCCTAAATACTTAGACTAACTTCCAATTTACAATTTAGACTTTGGTCAAAATCATAAATTTAGTATTAGAGAACAAAGAGGCACGAGGTACCTCTGCTCTATTTGAGCAGTACGAAACAAGAAGTAGAAGCAGGCTCGACGATCTCCGGCGAGCGGCAACAAGTATACATGGTGAAGCGGCGGAACTAGGAAGTTGGCGACGAAAACCACCGTTCAAACGACGAAACAACAACGAGCAACAAGAGATAGGAGAGGACAACACGAATTGGGGTTTTCTTTTGTTGAGGGATAGAATGTAATGAGAGAGAAAGGAGATTTGGGGAAAAGTGTAAACCGGCAAACAGTGTGTTTGGTTCATTTTTAGTAAAGGAAAAGAAGAGAAGAGAAAGGAAGGGAAGAAAAAGGAAAAAAATGGAAGAGAAAGGAAAAAAACCTTAACTTCTCATGTTTGGTATAAATTTTCTCTTTCCTTCCAAATTCCTCCACTTTTGGGAGGAAAGGAAAGTGAAATTTTATTAAAGAGTCTTTCCTTCCAATTCCTTCCATTTCCTTTCACTTATTTTTTTTTAATGAACCAAACATTGAAAAGTAACAAATTTCCTTCCTCTTCCTTTCTTTTCCTTCCAAATCCTTTCTACCAAACAAGCTGAAAGGTGAAAAGAAAATGGAACTCACTTTGATTTCCTATGTGATCGAACACCACTTAACTAATTTGGATATTTAAACACAAAATATATTTAATAATAATATCTTTATAAAATTAACAAATAAATATTATTGTTTTGAAAAATAATCTTACTCATTACCATTTCGGAAAACAAATTTAGGATGTAATGTAACTAATAAACATAATTAGCAATTATAAAACCCGATTAAGGTTGGGGATATTATTAGAATTTTCAAGTTCGCAAAACTTTTCATTTCGAGATCTCCTTAACTAATACATCAAGAATATCCTTTAAGAATAAACTCTTCCTTTATTTTCAAATAACTTGGTTAAATAATCATGAAAGTAATTCTTCGTATCTCCGCTTCCTTTACCTAAGTGTATACACACAACCCCCTCCCCCCAAGCTAGTCATCCCATCATGAATCTAAATCAAGGGGTAACTATAATTGCCTACAAGTGGACTTTAAAACGTAAACCCTTCTTGACGTTAATCAAGCAGTTATATCATAATACGATTTAGTAAATCATGGACAATTCCTCATTTTCTCATAAACAACTTTTGAACACACGAAGTTCATAAAACCATTTAACCCATTCCTTGTAATAATAATTTAAGTTCTCAAAAATAATAACAAAACATTCGTATAATATGATTGATAAATTCATTACTTCTTTTCATTTCCAAAATTGAACAATAAAATGTTGTAACCAATTTAGACTAAGATTTCAAATCAGTCAACCATTACATCAGTAAAAAGTTTAACACATAAATCACATTAATTTTAAAAGATCCGGCTACACAACGTACCTTGATCTTGCACAAAGAGTATACTAGTAATTTCACTTATTAGTCTTATGATTAAGTGTTCTCCTAACCATCCAATATTATAAAAATCTAATAAGTAAATTAGCATATGAGCTTAAACATGAATACCTAGAAATCAATTATGTACATGACCTAACATGTATGAAGGATATATTGGACTTTCTATTTAGAAAAATAAAAAACTTATACTTAAACCAAATAAAATTAGAACTTGATTAAAAAAATAAAAAATAAAATACATTAAGAAGAGAAAAAAGAACATTGAAGCAAGAGAGTTTAGATTCTTTAAAGGTTTTGGTCTGAAAAAATATGGATTGAGGTTTAGGACATTTATAGGTGTAGAATAGGAAGTACTTAATTTGCAAATTAAAGATTTTGTTACTTTCACCATAAATTAAAAGATCTATGCCAAGATTTATAACCTATACATTAATGTGGGAATTTCGGAAAAATCAAAAGCACCAACCGTTAATTAAGGGTGGCCGGCCATCACCCATTTTGTTTATTTTTTAAAACCCCGTCATATAGAAGAAAATTATTTTAACTACTTCCTCCGTTTTTTTTAGATGTTACACTTTCTATTTTAGAAAATTTTAAATTAGATGTTACACTTTTATTTTGGGTAATAATTTCTCTCTATCTCTCTCCTATCACATGTTCACATGGGATCCTTTTTTTTTCATTCTCTCTATCTCTCTCCACTCCAAAATTACCTAGGAGTCCGTGATTTGAAAAGTGTAACATCTAAAAAAAACGAAGGAAGTATACATTTTAAATGCTTTATATTAAAACATACTACAATAACTCAATAAGAATTTCGACTAGAAATTTGACGCCATATATTCACCAAAATAATTTAAACTGAGTGACTTACGAAAATACCCTTTGATTAAAATATTTATTTTAGAAAAAAATATTTAATTACTAAAATGAGTACTCAAAAATATGGGGTATTACACTCAGCTTCAATTGTTCCTCCTCCTGCCTGCTTCATCCTCAAATGCTCCCCCGTCTGCCTTTGCTTCATCCTCAATTGCTCCTCTCTCTGGCGTGCCAAAGAAACTTTAGGTGGTTTTCCAATTAACGGAATTAGAAATGATTTTTGTAAAATCCTTCTACGATAGATCAAAGATTTACAAGGAGAGAATCACGTGGGAGCCCAATGGTTGGAGCTCCCACCTCCCAACCTCACGGTCGGGAGTTCGACTCTCATTAACCCCAAATTTGGGGTGTTTGTGCAGATATTTGCTTATGGGTATAAATTCCAACTTTTCAGTCTCTGGAAGTTTCTTTATGGGTTAGGATCCCCTTGTTACTCCCCTGACTCATGAAGGTTGAACTACTTGGCCAGTTAATTATCAAGTAAAAAAAAAAAAAAAAAGCAGGAACATTTACAAAGAATCTGCTTAACCGCGTATAGATCATAGAACTGGTTTTTTAAAACCCTTCTACGTATAAACTTTCAGAAGACTTACAAGGAAAAAGTTTATACTCTGTTTCAAAATATTACTCAGTTCCAAACTATGCCGAAGTAGTGTCTCATGAGTCATGTCCCCCATAACATTATTATTTCAATATAATTAGCTGAGAAATTATTTCATAAATCTATAAGACTGTAATAGTTGTCCACAACTTCATGTCTCCTAACTGGCAAACTTAATAATGTCCGAACCAACCTCATCATTTGTAGGTTAGATCATAAAATCAGGTTCAATTACATTCTACTTTCTCATGTCTGGAGTTACATATGCATGCCACTCGTGCAAATATGTTTTTCCATATTTAAATGTGCCTACATGAAGAGCAAATGCTAGTATACTATTGTACAAATGTACCTGGCATTCATTGCATCAGGAACATATGTGGTTCTCATATATATATATGAAGCCTATGTTTTGTATACAGAAATTTCTTCCAAACTTCAAAGTCATACAGCCTTAAGACACCCACAATTCATCTAACCAAAAGGAGAAAAAAATGGCTGGCTCAATCCGAAGAACTACTTCTCACATTCGTTCGAGTAGTTGGCCATCTACATCACACCCTCTAGACTCGAGCGTGGAAGCTCTCTTGCACAAGCTCACTACATCGAAACTCGAACCCTCTTCTACCGCCTCATCCATATGCACCAATTTATCTAACATCAAGGAATTATATGAAGGCATCAACCATTCAATTGGATGTCCTCTAAACCAACGAGCCCTCTCCCTTGAACAGCACCAAGCTAGTGTTGAAGAGGTTCTAGAAGGGTCTCTTAGCTTGTTGGAAGCTTGTTCATCCACCAATGATGTTTTGTCGTTGTTGAGAGAAGCCATAGTAGAGCTTCAATCATGCCTAAGAAGAAAAAGCGGGGAACAAGAAAAGGGTCTACATGCTTATATGATGTCAAGGAAGAAAATCCAGAAAATGGCAAACAAATGCTTAAAAAAGTTGAACAAAATAAATTCTCAGCAAGATAGAAGCTACAGTGTTTCAATTGTGAGAATGCTCAGAGAAGCTGAGATCGTTAGTTTCTTTACATTGAAGTCTATCATGACTTATTTATCTACACCGACAATTACGTCAAGGAGTTGGTCATTGATGACTAAAGTGATGAACTCTAAACACGTATCGTGCGAGAGACAAAGAGATTCCAATGAAATAGAGAAGATAGATAGCACAGTTTTTGCTTTTGAAGGAAAGAAGACAAATAAAGATGTGAAAATGGCTCAAGATTTGTTGAAACAATTAGCAACACTAGAGTTGAGTGTTCAAGAAATTGAAGGCTCGTTGGAATCAATATCCAGATGCCTACTAAGAACAAGGGTCTCCCTTCTTAATATAATTAGCCATTAGTTCCTCCCATCTGAGGAACACAATTTTGTAATGACAGCATTTTTGTACATCATCCTATATGCATAAACCAAAGGTTATAATTGAAATAAATTCTTGAAAATTATGCCTTATAATAATGTCAACTTTTCATAACTAGTGCAACTTTCAGTAACATGTTTATCGTCCTTTCTTTTTTTTTTTTACATCAGATAAACTTGCATTTAATAAAAACTGAATTACAACCTAGGGAACATACTAACAAAACATAAGAAAATTATCAGGAACAGGATTAGTTACTAAAACAGGGGAGAGGGGGCATAACATTTCTTCCGAAAAGGATAGCAGACGTCCTCAGTAAAGCAGGATGGACTTCTCTTGGATCCAATGCGCACCCTGCAAAACAAAGGGTTAGAGAAAGAGGTACTTCGATGCTTTACCGTATTATGTTGGCTTTTGATACTGGAGTGCAAACGAGAGGAGATTTTCATCTTGTTGGTAGACTGATTGTTGACCTGTGAAGTAGACTTTGCCGGCGAACAAAAGGAGGAGCTTGGAGGTAGTAACAAAGAGACGCAAGACGACTTAACGGAATCCATACTTGTAGCCGCTACATCGGGGCCGAAAATTGGAGTTTGTTTACACTGCTCATACCCTTCCACAGGGGAGTGTCATAAGTGTATGGTAATTTATAGTCGTGTTGCAATCCATCCCTTGTGATGGATTTAAAGTTTGGATGCTGATGATTTGATTTTGGGAAGAGCAATGGTAATGAAAGGTTCTCCCCGCTGACATCACCCTGTACATTGAAGGGGTGATATGCTGATAGGTATCCTGCGCTTTCCGATTTGAAAATCGAAATTGGGACCCTGTAGATTTCGTTTTTTCCTTGAAGTAGACTCCAAGACTGAAGTAGAAACTTTGATGTCGTGATCTGTTCCAACGACATTCATGGTCACTTTCTCTGAGAAGGTTTGATTCTTTTCCACTGTGATAGTGGTGGTACCCTGGTAGGATTTCCTTTCTCCTACCTTTCTCCTTTTCTCCTCCTTCCCAAGGAGTGAAGATTTACTCAAGACTTCATCCTCACCGACTATTTGAGCATTAATATCAACATAAGTTGAAGACAGGCCTAACATGGACGATACTTCATTAAATTTTTGTTGAAATTCTCCATTATTCGGGTGGAGTTTAAGGGCTTGGACAAGATCTAGTAACGCTATGTCGGGTTGGCTAAGTTCCAAAGCTGCAACAGCTCGCCTAAAATAAGCTTTGGCATTGGTAGCGTCATACATTAAAACAAGAGAGCATAACTCACCCACTTTCTGAAAATCCTTTTCCTTGGTAAAACACGCAGCCAAATTCAGATTGATAGATAAAGCTAGACTTAAAATCACAAACTTTTCTTCCTCATTATCAATGTCCGCAAAAAACAAGAACTTGATGGCTTGAAAATAGTGTGCAATGGCTGACTTAAGGTCATTGTTTCTATAAAAGGTATTACCCTCAGCTTTCAAACTTTGAGCATACTCGAAGATGCCAAACGGATTAATAAGAAAATCAAGCCTCTGAACCCAATTAGATGAAGAACAATCAAGTTCGTCAAAGTGATAAAGGCACAAATCCCCCTTTAACTCATCCATTATGTTCATGAATTCTAAGATAACGAGATAACTCCAAAAAAAATAAAACAATAAAACCACTAGTAGATAAAGAGGCACCAACAACAGCCTAAACTAAATTGAGAAACTACTGCCTAGTAAAATTTAAGCAACGAAAATAGTAAAGCTTAGTGATAACCTCACACTAGTTGTTAGATCTGTAGCAGAAGAACGCGGTTACTAACATCAGGTGGTGGTGGTGATTCGCGGGCACCCAAAAAAGAGAAGCCAATGGGTTTCGGTGCTGTGGCGGTCGATTTCGAGTGGCGGCGTTCCTCGCGATTTCGGAAAGCAAACTTTGACGGCACCGATCGACTGGCTACTGTGGGGGGAAGAGACTGGGCTCGCCGGCGACCTGTATAGAGCCGGAGATGCTCAGGCTGTCGACGAGCCAGTAGGGGGAGGGGAGATAACGCGGTGGAGGCGATGAGGAGTTTTCGCTAGGGTTTCGCAGGGGTTTCGCAGGGGTTTTGCTAGGTTTCGCTCTCTATTATTGTATCTTTCGTTTATCGTCCGTTTTATGCTACATATTTACGTCAGTTCCATTGGCAACATCTTAACAATATCATTCTCCATTGTAACGACGATCATAATGCACACAATAAAACAACAAAGATTTAAAGACCAATCGATAAAAGAATTTAGGGAAATTTCATTAGGATATCCGTAAGATTTAATGTAATTCTCAAATCGTCTCATACATTTGAGATTTCTTCAGATACCTTAAACTTTGACTTTATGCTCAAAATACCCTTACTGTTAACGAAACCCTAATGCCGTTAGTTTTTTCTTTCTTTCTCCTCGACTTTCTCTTTCTCCTCCCACATTCCTCCATTAATGATTATCTGAAGCTAGCGAATTGATATGATAGTTCAGATATTGTTATTCATGATATTAATTTGATTAAATATCATCAAGATGTAATTGATCATCCCATTGAATTAAAATTTACAAGTAAAAATTTATCATCTCTATGGGATTAAATCCCGAGTTAATGCGAAGTAAAAAAACAATGAGATTATGGAAGTAAATATTCTCGCATTTATTGCTACTGCACTATTCATTCTAGTTCCTACTGCTTTTTTACTTATTATCTATGTAAAAACGGTCAGCCAAAATAATTAATTTGAATGAAACTTGACTTCGTAGTTCTTTATCAATGATTGAAAAATGGTTCTCTCTCTCTCCTCCCAATCATCATCTTCTATCTCTTCTTTCTTTCTCCTCTACTCTTATTTTCTCACTCTATAAGAGCACAATGAACTCCAATTTCGCTCTACGATGGCAACAATGGTTGCAGACTATGAGCTCCATTTCCTTGTTCATATGAACTTTTTAATGGGTCTTGCAAAACTATAGAAATAACAGCCACATTATCTTCTAAAACATCAAAAATTACAAATTATCCTTCTTAAATTTTTAAAATTTGGGGGTTCAAACCATATAATCTGCAAAAATTTTGTGAAATCCCACAAAAATATGAGATACCAGATGAAGATTTGAGTAAATTTAGCATTCCCAACCAACAAAATATCTATTTTTCAGATTTGAATTTGTGAGAGGAGAGAGAGTGAGAGAGAAGTAGAAAAGAAATGGATTTTTAGTTTGGCTTTTTTGAATTATTTGGAGGATAGAGAAAGGCATGGAGGTGGGAGGGTAGAGAAAGCTTGAAGCTTTAGATATTTATTAATGGAGGGTGGTGGAAGGCGAGAGAAAAAATCAAGAAGAAAGAGAGAAAAAACTAATAGTGTTAGGATTCCATTACTAGTAAGCATATTTTGAGCACAAAGTCAAAATTCAAGGGTATCTGAGTAATTCTCCAAATGCGGGAGGCAATTTGAGAATTACATCAAACCTCAGGGGTATCTAAAGAAATTTCCCAAGAATCTTACGTGGTTCACTAATAATGTGTTAGTTAAGCCGACAGAGCAGGGGAAACTGAATTTTTAAGTTTAAGAGAGAGAATACAAAAATTATAGAATAATGGAGGCAGAAGTTAAATACAAGGTTAAGGAACTTTATTCTCATTTTACATCACAATTTTCAATTTTTAGCATAAAAAATGATATATATAGGGGTAGGATCCGTTGAAAACAGTTTTTAGTCTAAAAACTAAAAACAAGGGTAACTTTTACCACTTTTAAGGTAACTTTATATACTTTAGGGGTAACGTTATATACTTTAGGGGTAACTTTTGCCTATTTTAGGATAACTTCATTATATTAAGGATAACTTTATATATTTCAAGGACAACATTATATATTATAAGGGTAACTTTTAGTACGTTTAAGATAACTTTATTATGTCATAATTAATTTTCATCTTTCTAGGGTAACTTTGAGTATTATAAGGATAACTTTGAGTATTATAAGGGTAACTTTAACTAAGGGTAACTTTTAACTAATAGTATTACAGTAATTTCTAAGTCTTGATATTTTCTTCCACTTTCTTATTCAACTTTCATCTTCTTCAACCTTCTCTCTCTTTCTCCACTCTCATAATAAAAAATCTGGACACCAAAAATCCATCGATACAGAGAGAAATCGAGTTCATCGAATCAGCAAGGCATCGTATCGACTTTCTGCAATTCGATTCAGGAATGAAGGTAATTTGGACTTAATTGAAGAACAAAACAATGGTTTCTCGAGGATTCTGATTAGAGGTGGAAGAGATGAAGCGAGGTTCAGAGATGAAGAGAACGCGAAACTCGAGGATTCTCCGTCGAGTAAGAAAACTCGATTAGAAGAAAGGTTTCCATTTCGTTGTTGCTATAGCGGTGTTCTTTGTTTTCGACATTGGTTTGTTCAACCCACAAGTTTATCCATGAATTTCACCTAGAAGTTCTCTAGGGTTCGAATTCAAGCATTAGAATACATGAATTCATCCGAAATGGCAGATTTTCCCTTTGAATTATGCACACCCACCATGAATTTGCTTAAATTCCTAGAAACCAAATGATGAGAGGAGAGAAAATGACGATTCTCCATTGTTGTATGAGAATATGTGGTCTGGAGAGAGAGTGGGAATTGCAAAAGTTGTGTCGGTGGTCTCGTGCATGATATGAGGATAGTAATGACAGTACACAAGAATTTACATCTATTGGATCATCTAATTAAGTTATTCAATGGCCTAGATCTTCTATTTTCAGTTTTATGAATGTTTTCACAAGATTCCATTCATATATATATATATATATATATATATATATATAAATTAAATTTAGGAGACTAACACATGTGATGTGATATTAATAAATATAGAGGGTTTCATTATAATCAATTAAAAAATTTTGGTCTCCCTATTCATTTTTAAATAAGCGACTATAATTAAGTGTCATGTGGTGTATAAAAAACAGTTGCACGTGGTATTATTGTACTAGGGAAAAAACATATGCCTAATATTAGTTCCATACTTCCATGTATTGTAGCTTTTTCTATGTTGTATTTAGCGCACCCATATTTATATATATAAGTTCTATTTTGATATTGAAAGAGTACATATCAAACAGACTTGCTATAATGCATGGAACTAATATTAGGCATATGTTTTTTTCCCTGGTACAATAATACCACGTGCAACTGTTTTTATACACCACATGACACTTAAGAGGTGTGCTAAATATAGCACACAGAAAAGCTAAATACAACGTTTAATATTTTATAGAATTTAATTATGATTATTTTACTTTTTTATAGTTGAAAAAAACATGAACTGCTTTTATAACTTCTTATTTATTTGTTATACCTAACTATCAACTATAGTATAACAATAGTACATAATATTGCCAACAGATCATTGCGTATTATAATATTAGACGACCATTTTTTTTTCGGATTACAATAAAAAAAAATTAGTTTGGTAAGTACTCAATTGTGTAATTTCAAATTTAAGCAGACTATTCAAAGTATAGTAGGAGATCATTTTTTTTTCTTCCGAATTAGGAGGTCATTTGTCCTACATGATTCTCCTACGAGGGGGTCATTTATCATATAGTGGGGGTCATCTGTCATAAATGACCCCTCTTATAATTGATGACCCCTCTAGAGGGGGTCATTTGTCATAGATGATCCCATATCATGTTTAGTATAATTACAACCCTTTCATGAGAATTACTCTTTTTTACTATATTTAACCTTTTTTTACTATATATAACACTTATGCTAAAAAAAATGAAACTTGATACTAAATCCATTTTACAATAAGTGAAACACTTTTATCAAAAAGCTCTCATACAAAAGATATTTCAAAATTGAAAAAAGTACCATCTTTCAATTTCACAAAACAAACATCCTTTGGAAAAAAGTCAAGAAGAAAAAAGCAAGATTTCAAAAGGAAAATTTCATAAAACTACCTTTTATAATAAAAAAATTTCATGTTTCAAAATTCACACACGGAAAGCGGAAATGTCAGTTTTGTGGGAAAACTTCATATTATTTACATCTTCAATAATGTTTACCAGCTTAAACAGAGCACACATGAAATCGATGTTGCAATCTACTGGGGAAAAAAAGAGCATCCCAGAACCCGGAACCAAAAAGAAAAAAACTCTGCCATTACCAGAATCCACTATAGTCAACTCTTATCTTCTGCTAATTTGGTGTTGTATTACTTCAGACAATACCAACAAAAGGACCACTAAATGTCTTGCATTAATACAACGGACCCGACGCTTCCAAGTGTTTTTTGTCTTCACAAGCCTGCTTCTTGTGATTCACAGCGTCAGCTCATTCCAGATATTCGTAATCCCGACGTTGGACAGCATGGGCTCTAGGTGGTTAAGATGGGACTCCGTGGCTTTTTCAGATGCTCAGTAGTCATCATAGCAATTGCATTACCATTCTTGGCGAGTTTGGCAGGTTATTAGGAGGTATTGCACTGCCTCTATGACCTCAGCATATTCGTGTCTCAAGTGGATAAAAATTAAGGACCCCGGAAGTTCAGCTTTAAGTGGTACCTTAACTGGGGGCTAGGATGTCTTGGTTTACTTCTGAGCATTTTACGGTGACTCCAGTAAGCAGTCATATAGAGTATAGTGATAACTGATAAAAGGGATTCCAGTCCACCTTTCAAGACAGAATGACTGACAACATGGTGTGATCAATTTGGCAGCAGAATAAAAGTCAATGAAAAATTGAAAACAGCAATAGCAGAGTTGTAATTTTTAAGAAACACTAGAACTTGCCCCTGTGGCTTCTGTAAATTCTGCTGTGGTGTAAGATTTTCACAATATTACATCCTTCTCTAATGAATGAATGCAAAGTTTAATTGCCATACTAGCAACCGACAACCATGTGTTGTGTAAATAGCTATATATGATAAATGTGACAGTGTCACTGTAAACAGCCCTCTGGGATAGCATGAGGTCTAATGTGATTCACATTGCAGGCTTGAGACTCCTTGGTAGCCATAGATTGACACAAACTCACACAACTATCATCTACTTTGAGCTCTGTTGCCAATCAGAAAATATGAAAGAGCAAAATTGAAGAATAATATGGTAAATCGATCTCACATTTTTACAGAGCGTAGCCTATAAGAAGTTACATTGATAATGGTAGAAGCATCCTTCGTTTCTTCTTACGTGCCAAACGTATTTGCTTTGAGACTTTCATGCACAGAAGTAGAAACAATGTCACACATAACAAAATAAATGCAAGTCGCACATGTCGGAAATATAGTGAGACTCCAGACAAAACCAGGAATGCAAGAATAACGAGCTCCCAGATTACAAAGATCACTATATC
Organism: Beta vulgaris subsp. vulgaris; assembly: GCF_026745355.1. Lineage (NCBI taxonomy): Eukaryota > Viridiplantae > Streptophyta > Magnoliopsida > Caryophyllales > Amaranthaceae > Beta > Beta vulgaris. The sequence goes on from NC_079202.1 coordinate 14,893,095, forward strand.
CACCCTGCCAAAATGGGAAAATAAAAACTAAGAGTCAAAAAACATTCTTCATGACAATTTGCAAGGTTGGCAAGGGGGGTTCGGGGGGGGGGGGGAGCATTCTCAGTTGAGAACTCCGGAGGATGCAAAAACCCCAAGAAAAATAGAGGTGTATGTGGACAACAATGATTACTTCAATCATAAAGTTAAAAACAACTTCTTAGTAACCAACTGTCACATACGGAAATGAAAATCTATCATAATAAGATGCCAAGATACTTCTCAGGACTTCAATTACAAAAAGGACTAGATCAAAAAGTGTAAAGCACAATGCAGAAGAATTACATACAATCTCATACTAGACAGGAGATATATTCATCAGCAAACACACAAAATCCTTAGTATAGCCAAGGAAAGGACAGTGCAGAGGGGAGGTGGAGAACCAAGCAATACCCGAAGGAGCTAGAAAGGAAAAAAAAAAACTGCTACTGCCGGGGAAGGGTGATTTTCTTTGGAGGACTAGAGGAAGGAGGGGCAACTGGTAGGTACCTTGCTCTTCTTTCAAAGATGCACACCAGTATTAATTAAGAGGTCTGTGCATGGAAGTACTATAGAATAGAAGTCTACATGTTTTAAGAAGGTTAATTAGATAAGGATATATGATGTTTAGGAGTTTAAATAGAAACATCATTATTATTTATTCTCCAAGCATATTATTTCCTGATCATTAGAATTAAAGTAGTTTACATATTCTCATAAGAACAGGAGATCTTTGTATGTCCTATAAAAATAAGTAGTAGGGAGATACTCTAATCCAATTGCTAAGCAGTTGGGAAGAAGAAATATATAGTTGATAGGAAGAAATATGCAGTTGATAAGGAAAAAAAATGTATTATATTGTGATTGTTATTTTTAACATTTTATTAATACTCCCTCAGTTTCTTTTTAATCGTTACACTTTGAGTTTGATACTATTCACAAATTTATGTTTGACTATCATTTGTGATTAATGGATAACAAAAAATATAGTCATGTAAGATCTTGTTTGATTTGTCTCAATATGTACTTTTGGAATATCAACTTTTTATAATTTTTAAAATGCAAATATAGAGATATTTATGTTCAAACATTTACATTGGCTGGCGTGAAAAGGTAAAGTGTAACTATTAAAAGAAACGAAGGAAGTAAAAGAAGAGGAGGATTCAACAAGAATTAAATACTCCTTTGTGTGTTATTCTTGTTATGTTTCAAAGTAAAGTTCCTAATACATACAACTAACCAAGCGTTAATGGGTGGAAAAGTATTGGTCAAATTCCCAAACTTCAACCCCATCTGATTCTTGTTCGTAATAATTCAAGCAAAAGTCTTAGTCACTCTGTGACAAGACCTTTGATTTATGTCATATTTGGGATAAGTATATTCCCTCACTACAAACCCCACAAACAAAAATGGGAAAACCACTTGTCCTCATGTATTTTCCTCCCAACTTAACATTCTCTAAGTTTTTCTGAAATAAACGTTTCTTCCAGCTTGCAAATAACTACAACTTATTCAGGATCGTTGAGCCTCCTAGTTCAATTCCTCCATTAAGCTAAATGCCACGCAGCAACTCCCACAAAAGGTCGTGCCAAGCATAACCTCAACCATAATGGTTGAAGCCATTAGGCATAGAAAACCTTGAAGCTGACCCAAGTGTTTCTCAAAACAAACTAGAAAAAGCACAGGTGGTTTCTAATCTGACTAAGCTATCTGCTTACTGTTCACCTCAAATTAATGAGACAAATCAAATGAAGCCATATCATCACATTCCATTATGTAAGAAACATCCAGAGAAATTTTTACCACACTGGCCATGAATTAGCACCACGAAGTTAGAAGTAAACAGCACCTCAAAGAGTGAATCCACAAACAAGGCAATACTATATTGCATAAGTCTACAAATAAGCTTCTCCCAACTTGACTTTTATACATCAAATTAAAGAGTGAATTGCTTCTTTGAGCTTAAGAATTGCTTCTCATAGCATCAAGGTGAAAAACAAAGTGTAAGCAACTAAGCATAGAAGCACAATTGCATAACTGACATAAACCTAAACATCAAGCAATGCCGGGACACTAAAACAATGAAAAAGAAGGAACAACCCATAGACCTTACATGCTCATCACAGTCTTTCAAAGGATACTTGAGCTACCCTAGTGATGGAGGTCTATCCAAGGACCCCAAAGGTGATTCAGCTAGTGGTCGTTACTCTAAGAGAGACGTTAAGATCTTTGGTCACTGATGTTCATTATGAATCCATTGTTTGCTTGGTTACTTAGCTTTCTTGTTATTTCCCTTTTTTCCAAGTCGTGTGTTTGTAGTAGAGAGATAAAATATTTAGTAAGGGTCTAAGTTGGAGTTCAAGTGTTAGCAAGAGTCCTAGTATTGTTAGAAATCATTAGGAGTTGTTATTTGTTCTTGTAAGCGTGTGGTGTAGTTGTTCCGTGAAAGTAGGAACTAACTCATACTCTACTGCAGTGCAAATCCATCCCGAACCGCCGTGGCTAGCAAGCAGTTCCAAGGTGGTTACAACTTGTGACAAAGAGCATGCAAGTTGAGAGAAGATCATGATATCTCTTCATCATGGGGTTAATTAGTTGGTGGTTTTTAGTTGTTCAATTTTATGTTGCTGCTTTTCTAATTAAAAAAAAAGTTTAATAGCTTGTATAAATATCATGAAGTAATGAAATGAAAGGAATTCAAGTTTTATGATAAAACACAAGTGTGTGAGCTATTCTTTTATGATTCTTCTTTCATTTCTTGGCGTTAGAACCGGAACTAGGATTGATCCTTTGTTTGATTAGCTGTGGTTAGCTACTTTGTGATCTTAGGAGCCTCTAATTTCACTAGAGCGGTGTATTTTCATCGATAGAGAGGTTAGAATTCATGCCCAAGCTTAAGTTGATTCACGTTAGTTTTGACTTGTGCTTGTTCTTACTCAATTCTTTTCATGTATGTTCCAATTGCTAATTCAAATATACATCACCTAGCTCCCTCCATTTCAACACATACAGCATCCACATAAACTAGAACATTCCCATGGGAGTTGAGAGCCTTAGCATATACTGCGAAACTCCTCAAGGCTCAAACTGTATAAACCCTAATCTAACCAAACCTTATGAATCATTACAATAACAAGAATAACAACTACTAATTTCTGTTTACCCCCACTTACTTTCACGAACGCATCAAAATTCTCCACTTTCGCCAAACCCTATAAAGATTCGAATCATCAAACACTAAATTCTGAAGCCAAAGTCAACAATTTCTAGAACACAGATCTGAAAACCAAGAATTAACAAGTGTCAAACTGTATAAACCCTAATCAAACCAAAGCTCGTGTATCATCACAACTACAAGAATAGTGCCTTTCACCAACGCATCACAATTCTCCAATTTTGACGAAACCTAAAAGTTCGATATCATCAATCACTAAATTCTGAAGCCTACATCAACAATTTCTGGAACACGGATCTAAAAACCGAAAATTAACAAGTCTCAAACTGTGTAAGCCCTAATCTAACCAAACATCATGTACATCACAACTACAAGAATAGTTACTTTCACCAAAACATCAAATATCTTCAATTGTGACAAACCCTAAGTTAAACCGACATCATCATACACCAAGTTCTGAAGTCTAAGGAAACAATTTCCACAAAAGGATCTACAAAAAAAACCGACAGTTACGAAATCGACAGCGATCAATTCCGCAATCAGATAAAAAACCTAACACAAAAATTGCAAATTTTAAAAATCTGAATTGAAGAAAATAACATAAGAAGAATTATACCTAGAAGTGAAATTGGAAGTAGAGGTGAAAAAAGAAGAGGAAGCCCAATCATGTTTGTTTCGAATCTGGTACTCTCTGAGCTGGTCCGCCAAATTATGCCGCGTTATCATCTCTCTCTCTCTCTGGTTTCTCTTTCCTCCTCAAAGATGAATCAAAGAGGAGAGAGACTGACAAGATCAGAAAAACTTAAGAGTTGCAGAAGAAACTCAGAAATGGAGCGACGTCAATGGAGTTTTTTGCATCGATCGTCGGAGAAGAAGTAGAAGAATCCCCAAAAACTGTAAAAAGAACAAAGACGAAAGAGGAGAGAGATAGACTCAGCAATTTCAGATGGGCCTCTTTTTCACTGTATATGTGATTGGGCCACAACTACTGATTAGTGAGCGGTCTGGTGACGACCTTGGACTTTTGAACGTGGTCTCTCCAGTCTTGGATACTTGAACAATGTCACTACTTTGATTTTATCGAAGTTTATGATCTGTTTGGATATGAGTTTTCATTTGAAATGCTGGATTTGAACAATTAATATATTTAGATGGATAAAAAATTTCAATACTTGAATTAGTCCAAATTCCACACAACTAAAAAAAAGCCCATAAAAAAAAGAATTTGAAATGACACTTAAAATCATGTCATTTGAAATCACAGCACACTACACTACCGTGCTACACTACTGCTCTCCTTCTTATCTCCTCAAATCGTTTTTTTTTCTTTTTTATTTCTTTTTGGTGAACTTCTTAATTTTTATAAATGACAAACCCATACTTTCTCTCTCCTCAGCCATAAACATATGGGTTCCTTGTCCCCTCAGTCTCCTCTACCTCACCATCATGGCATCATATTCCATTTTGTATAATTTGATGAATGATAAACATAGCAGCCATGGTTTTTACTTCATCTTCCTCATTCTCAATTTTTTCTTTATTTTTATTATAATGATAAACAGGGCCTTATTATAGTTGTTTTTCATTTTGATTTTTGCAGCTAATTTTTCATAATTCTGGTGAAAAACTCGCTTGTAGTAATGAAGTGTGGAATTAGAATTCTAAAGTCTATCCAAACATGCATTGGATTTGAAATAATGGATTTAGAAAATCTGAATTTCCCAAACAATTAATTTGGAATTCAATATTGGAATTTATAATTCCTAAATTCAAATCCAGGAATTCAAATGAAATCAACATTCCCAAACACTACCTAATGTTATTCCCACTTCTCGTTTAGGGGGTTGGAGTTCCACAAAAAATTTCTCTTTATTTCATATACTAGCTTTTGGACTCATGCATGATACACGAGAAATTTTTTGATCAATAATTATAAGTTTTGTTTTTTGCAATTACAATATCTTTCTCTATCTTAATCATATGGTCGACTTATATTTATTTCTATCGCTCTCTTATCATTTATCTCCATGCCCGTTTGTTCCATTTATTTTAGAACGAAAAACGTTTTTACTAATAATGGTTATCTTTATGGTGCAATAAACTTCGTAAATAAATTTTTTAATAATTTTTATAGCATTTAAATTAGGTTTTTTTTAGATAATTCAATACTTTGTAGCTAAATGTATTTTGTAGTTAAACCGTGGCGAAACCAAGTTTTCAGTCCCTCTCAATGGGAAATTGGGGTAAACCAACACCGATCCCATATGTTATTTTCCTAAATCATACCCAATTCTAACAAAAAAATTGGTGAGATTTACCCTCTTATCTCTAAACGCTATCTTCACGGCTCACACCCATCATCTATTCCGTTGAATTCCCTCATCCACTAAAAAGAATAAAAACAACATCCACAAAATGGTTGACCCCAATCTTTTTTCCTTGGATTTATATAGGAACATATCAATTTTGGACAATTTAAGCAAATTAAACAAACTTCTTTGTCTTATTAGATGTTAGTGACTTTAAACTGCGATCTCCTAACTTTTATGTCGCTTTTTAAATTTATTTGGTACTCGAGCTGGCAAAGGAATTGAACGTGATTCCAGAGAAGAAGGATGAAAGCAATTGAGACAAAGTTTGAAAAGATTTATTATTTGTCAATTCTTCATTTACAACACCAAGGATTTATGGGATTCGATTCATAATGTCCTATTTTTTGTGTCACCCGGGTTAATACTTCTCTCTTTATTAAAAAATTTAATTATACTTCTTTTCTCTTCTTTTTTTACTATTTTTTGGCATTTTCTCATTCTTTTTTTTCAATCAAATGCTTTTTCTCAACGATTAACCAATTCTTTAAAATATAAACCTACATGTTATTTGTCGCCCGTATTTGTATTGTATTTTTTTCTTTTTTTCTCCCTCATCTACTTCTTCTTCCTCCATAACCACTACCACCTAGCCACCAGTGGCCAGTACAACCCCCACTCCAACTCCAACTCCAACTCCACCCCAACCCCCACCCTCCCCTACCCATGTAGCCCCACCCCACCTAAAAACATGAGCAAATTTTTACTCTATTATTACAATGCATCATATCATCTAAAACTATCAGCTAAGTTCTTGAACTTTATAAAATTTTCTACATATAATAAAAACTAAATAAAAAAGTAAATAGATGTATTGAGTGACAAAAATTCAAGTAGTAATAAACTTGTCTAGATAATAACATATATCTAACATTCATAAATGAATCCTTGTAGGAAGTGCATTTGACATTATCGATGATTCATAGAGGTAAACCACACCGTACCTATGTATCAGCTTCACCTTTTGCTGCGCTAATTTATCATCAATTAATATACCTATTTAATTTGACTTTCAATATATACATGCATGTAAACTAATAAAGTAAGAAATTGAAAAGGTGGAGAGAGAAACTCAAAAGTAAGACAGAAAAACTAAAATAATGTTAAAATATTAATAAAGTGGATGACATGGGTGGAAAAATAGAATAAAGTAGCATGAACATGTTACCAAGAATAGAAAATGCAACAATGTTTGATTAAAAAGAAATATATCAAAAATGAAAGTGTGTACAATAAAAAGAAATGGAGGGAGTGTTACTATTGTTTATATTGTAATCTTAATATTATATTCAAGGAAATTCAACATACCAAGTTTGGGTTTATGACCATTCAAACTTATATAGTATGCTAATGTTTCAATAATCAATCGATTTCCTTACGTTTGGAAAAAAAAAACTTACCTATTTGAATTTATTAGTCATTATTAGACCTTAATTGAATTTATTTTTACAAATCTGAATTTATTAGTCCTTATTTTATGAGTATGTTTATTCTTTTTGTTGAGGGATTTCCGCTATTGCCGCTTTTAGTTTTATCCTTATTATATGAGTATGTTTATTCTTTTTGTTTATCCTTTGTTTGAACGTATCCGGGCTAATTCGTTTTTATTAGAATCTATGTCAAACTTATATGAATTTTACTGAATTTTTTCATTTTTTTATTTTTAATAAGGACTAAAAAATAAAGAGAATGGTACTATATCGTATAGTGTACCCCTTTGGTTACTTTTTTATTTAAGTTTGTACAACCATTTATTCGTTTCACTAACACTATAGTTCAAACTATCTAATGAAAAAGTATTCACTCAACCTATTGTTTCATTCGGAGGTTCAGATATCATAATAGTTGCACTACTACTGACACTCCTTGATGCAACCATTTCCTCTCCTTAATTTTGTAGTCTTGCTCAACCCCCTCTCTTTTGTGATATAGTATCGATAAATTCATCTGATGTTGATGTACACTTCATTGTCAGAACATGCACGTGTTATCTAAAATAAAAGATATTCTTGATAATTAATTGTTGTTAAACAAACCTTTGTAAGCCTATGTTGGCAAAACTAACTACATCAATCTTTACAAATCTATATATGAAACAAAATATTTAATTGTCAGATGATAAATTTTCATATTATCAACTTATAATGACATTATTAGCTATGTGAACACATTCCATGTTCAAATATGACACAATTTATAAAAAAAATTGTAAGATTTAACCCCCTTATCTCTAAACGCTATCTGCACAGCTCACAACCATCATCTATTCCGCTGAATTTCCTCATCCACTAAAAAAGAACAAAATCCAACCAAATTCTTGATTCCAATCCTTCTTCCTTGAATTTAAAATAGGAAAATATAAATTTAAGATAGTTTAGGCAAACCAAACCACCTTCTCTATCTAATTGGATGTTAGTGAATTTCAAATTAGAATCCCCCAACTTTCATGTTGATTATCTTTAGTTTATTTGGCATTCGAGCTGGCAATGGAACTGAAGGTTATTCGAGAGAAGGATGAAAACAATTGAGACAAAGTTTGAAAAGATTTCTTGCTTATCAATTCTTTATTTACAACACCAATGATTTACGAGAACCGATTCATTTTACCCTATATTTTGTTTAACACAGGTTATTACTTCTCCCTTTATCAAAAACTTCATTACACTTCGTTGTACTAAATTATTATTTTTTACTATTTTTTTTGCCATTTGTTCCGAAAAAAGATTTGTTAGTTTTTTTTTTTCCGTCAAATGATTTTTTAACCAATTATTTAAAAAAAAACTACATGTTATTTGCAACCCATATTTATATAGTTTTTTTTCATACTCCTCTACTTCTTCTTTCTCCATAATCACTACCACCTAGACATGACTATCCCCACCCCCGCCAGCACTCTACCCACCCTTACATCCCCCACTCCAACCCCACCTCCGCCGCCACCCCCACCCTACCTCTACAGCCCTCGCCCCACCTAAAAAAATGAGTAAAATTTTACTGTATTATTGCAATACATCATATCATCTAAAACTATCAACACTAATATCAACCAGTTTTTTGCACATTATATAATGTTTTGCATACAATAAAAACTAAATAAGAGCGTAAGTAGATGTATTGAGCGCCAAAAATTCAAGTAGTAATTAACTTGTCTAGATAATAACATATATTTAACATTCATAAGTGAATCCTCTTGTAGGAAGTGCATTTAACATTGTTAATGATTAATAAAGGTAAAACATATACTTATGTATCGACTTCACCTTTTGTCGAGCAAATTTGTCATTAATATACCTATTTATATAAAAGTTTGAATTTCAATATATACATATCTCTAATATACTTCCTCCGTTTTTAATATATGACACATTTCTTTTATGGAAATGTCACAATAAGTGACACATAGCTCAAAATAGAATTTTTTTGTTGTATTACAAAATTGCCTTTACTACTTTTCATAAACCAAACTCCTTAATCACCTAACTACACATCTAACCCAAATCAAATTTAATCACCCACCCACGCTATTCCTTCTTTAGCTGCTCTTCTCCCCAACCTAAACCCCTCTTTTTCTCTCACCTCAACCCCACCACCATTTTATAAACTAAACCACCACTCTTCAACCACCATCTTCCTCCTCTCTCAGCCCCTTATCTTCCCTCACCTCAACCCACCACTACTTTTTCCGGCTCACTGCCGTTCAACCACGCACACATCCTCTTTCTCCTCAACGAAGACCTCCTCATATATCTCTCTCTCTTAACCATCCTTGCCACCACCGTTCGACCATCGTCCTTTAGCGCGCACTCTCTCTCTCGTCTCCCCTCGAAAACTCAACAACTCAACAACCACCCATTTTCTCTCTCCTCGATCATAAACCCAAAATCAAAATTGGTGGCTGAGAAAATATAGTAATTTCTTCTTAGGGAGGTGGTTGGTGATACGAAAATTGGTAAAATTGTTTTGTATGCTTCGAATTTTTATAGATCTATATATTGTATGGATTTTGTTTATTTTTGTTCTCTTTTAATTTCCAATGAAATTTTTTGAGATTAAAGCCACGAAAAGTGGGCAACACCAGTGTAGTGGTGGATGATGAAAGAGAAGAAAATGAGATTTATGGGGGTTTAAGGAGAGAGACTTCTGGGTAATTTTGTGGTGGCCTGTGGGTGGTGTTTGTGGTAGCAATTTTTAGATCAAAATATATGCCACGACAATCGACGGTGGAAATTAGTATTTGGGTTGAGGTGGCGATGGTGGTTGGGTTGAGGCGGCAGTGGTGGTGGTTGGGTTTGGAGGCAACAATAATGGTGGTTGGGTTAAGGTGGCAGTGGTGGTTGGTCGGGTTGCGATTGCGGTGGTGCTTGGCTTGAGGTGGCAGAGGTGCTTGGGTCTGGTGGCAGTTTTGGTGAGGCAAATTAGTTTAGTGTAGTGATTAAGTTATTTAATGTACTTGCCTTTATTTCTTAATTATGGTCTCCAACTTTCTCTCTCTAGATTTCTTAATAAGTGTGCCCATTCTCTGTTTGTCACTTATTTAAAAACGGAGGAAGTATAAGCCAAGGACGAAGCTATGGTGTCCCCTTGTAAAACTACTCTTCAGCCCTTCACTTATCAAAAAATGCATATTTTAAAATATTGAATTCCTTCTTGATTTACAATAATAATTTAATAAGGAAAGTTAAGATTGCCTAACATGTAAGATGCAATGTATGCATAAAACCATTCCCAAAAAATATGCTTAAAAAGAGAAATTTTCGATTGAGAATTAAACTGGTATATAATTATAAAGTAAGAACTTATGAAGTTTATTTCTATCTAAAATTTCAATTGCACTGATAATTTCAAAAAACATACATTATAAATCAATAAACGTACCAAGAAAAAAAAAGAGGACAGTCTATTTTTTTTAGCTTTTATAATTGTCATATGTGTCGATTAGGACAATTATCATTTTATTTATTTAAAGTTTCATAGTTGTTTTTTTGTGTTAGTTGGGATAATCCATCTCATCATTTTATTTTTATATAGAAACATATCATGATTATTAGATATATTATTTAAAAATATATTCGTAATTTAAGTAAATTAAAGAAATGAGCTTATACAATTTCTCAGTGCTATGTTACATAATAAATTACACATATATCAAAGAGATTATCATATATCATCTAGTAATATCAACTTATAGTATATTATGATACATGTTTGTTTATCACATTGAAAAAAAAGTCGTGAATGATCAATTAAACAATAATAAAATAATATTAGTGACCCTAACGCTATTTAATGTTAGTATTTATGTTAATATATTGCAGCATGTATCACGTGAATATGAGGCTTGAAGAAGTAAATCGCAAAGGATAAAATCAAGTTTTTGTTCGGATGTAATTACTGCATTTATGTTTGAGTTTCAAGCTTCATTGGTCATGGATATGTCATTATTATGGTGGATAAGGATCCAAGACATTTGAAGAAGCCATGAGTTTCATGGATACTAGTTTTTGGAGGGAACTAGTCAACTGTGAGTTAGATTCCATCATGGCGAATAACACTTGGAAACTTGCAGACCTGCTTAAAGGGAATAGGCCGATTAGCTGCAAGTGGATTTTCAAGAGAAATTTGAAAATTGATGGGACCGTGGAACAGTTCAAGGCAAAACTGGTTATTAGAGCTTCACTCAAAATTTTGGAGTTGATTATTTCTATACTTATTCACCTGTGACTAAAATTGCTACCATTCGTGTTTTATTTGCTTTAGCTTCTTAATTTAACCTGTTCTTGCATTAGATGGATGTGAAGAAAAATTTCTTGAATGAAGATCTTGATGAAGAAATATATATATGGAACAACCTCCTAGTAGCGCAGTATCAGGGATGGAGCAAAAGGTGTGCAGGCTGAAGAAGTCTCTCTATGGCCTCAAGCAAGCTCCAAAATAATGGTATGAAAAATTCCATAAGACTATCATTAGTTTTGGATTTTATGTGAATGGTTCAGATGGATGTGTGTATTTAAAGGTCAAGGGCTCTGATTACATAATCATATGCTTATATGTTGATGACATGCTTTTGTTTAGTGCAAGTCTTGATGCCATAGAGGAAATAAAGAGATTCTTGTCTTCGAAGTTTGAGATGAAGGACTTGGATGTAGCCGAATGAGAAATTAGGGGTAAAAGTTGTTAGAACTTCTAAGGGTTGTTCATTGTCTCAATCTCATTATGTGGAGAAAGTATTAAAAAAATTGACTGTTTTGATGATCCTCTAGTCAGGTTTCCTTATGATTCTAGTGTTCAATTACTCAAGAATAATGGTGATGGTGTGTCACAAAGTGAGTATGCGAACGTTATAGGTAGTTTGATGTTTTTGATGAACTCCAACAGTGAGTAGGCTCAGCTGATACACTCATAATCCCAGTTTGGATAACTGGAAAGCTCTTAAAAGACTATTGAGAAATTTAAGAGGAACCATGGACAGGGGGGTTAAACTTCATGGGGTTTCCAACTGTCTTATAAGGGTATTGTGATGCTAATTGGGACACTGACAATGATGAGTCGAGTTCTACCAGTGGGTATGTGTTCACTCTGAATGGAAGTGCAGTATCATGCAATTCTGCAAAGTAGACATGTATAGCTCGATCTACTATGGAAGTGAGGTTCATTGCCTTGGATCTTGCTACTCAAGAGGCTGATTGGTTGAGGAACCTTTTGGCAGACATTCCGTTGTGGGGGAGACCTGCTTCTTCTGTGTCAGTTTATTGTGATTAACAAGCTGCAATAGGGGTTACAAACAACATTGTTTATAATGGCAAGAAAAGGCACATTCGAGTGAGACATGAGTCTATGAGGCAATTTATTGTGAGTGATGTCATCTATGTAGAGTTTGTGAGAACCGAAAGGAATTTGGCTGATACTTTTACTAAAGGTTCGAGTAGGAAGTTAGTATTAAAATTTTCAGGAGGAATGGATTTGAAACCTTTGTAGGTTATTGCATTCTTAAATTCCATACTATACTTATTTATGATTTCTCATTAATATACTCATTACTCTAATTTAAGTGGTTCTTATTGAACAGGTTGCATGTGTATATTTTTGAGATTTGATGTCTATAGCCTTTGGCTGATTCAATTTAATTGAACGTAATGGACCATATGTTTCTATGGCCTTTACGGCTGATTCAATTTATTTGAACGTAATAGAATTAACATCGTGGATGAATGTGAAGGGATGACCTCTTTACGTCGAATGTCGTTCTTGTAGGCATTCTAGAGCACTCTTTGTAATCCCAAGGTGGTGACCAGGATTTTTGAACTGTATAATGTTCACAATCATTTGAAAGACATGTGATTTGTCTTGGAGGTAAAATGAATTGTATGTTCAATTGTGTTGTATGTTGTTCATGGGACAATTCGTGGATAACACATTGTTTCTCAAGCATTGAAAGTAAGATATGTGCTATCGAGTCCCTCCTCTCTCCGATACTTATAGGTGAGGGGACACCCCATCTCACTAACATATTAGTTCAATCCTTGGACACTAATATGTAAGCATTAAACTTTCCCTTTACTGCTAATTTCTTGTTTTCCTAAATTCGTGTTTGTGGGGGATTGTTTGATAACATCCAAGTTAACGTGAATTCAGATCTGGTTTCTCGTGTCCGTCTAGGCGAGGGTCCGCCCGACCCTCCCGGGAGAGACAAGTCTTCAGCCAGGCTTGCTGCGCCCAACGGGGCGATGGTTCGCTTGCGAGTGTAGGATGATCTTTCTTTCTTTGCCCCACTTTTTCCTTGCGGGCTCTCCCGGGCGGTCTAAGTCCGACCCTCCCGAGCAAATTTTTGCTCAGCCGTTTTCGGATTTCGTGTCATTGTGTTGGTTGTTTTTTTTATGTTTTATATAAATACCTTATCCTAAAACCGAGTTAATAATTATTATTCTCTCAAAAACCCTAAAACACAAGCCTACCCTACTCTATCTGAGATTTGAACAGTTCTTGAGAAATACCAATCTTTGATCCAGGTGCACGAAAGTCAGAGAAAGTCGTGTTAACCTTAGGGGACGAATGTCATCGTGAATCCGCACCGGTGGTGGCGAAATTCGTTTCTAAGGCAGTGGCCATCATACCACGGTGAAACTTGTTCTTGTAATTCATGTTAAGTTATTTGATTTTTGTAGATTTATATCTTACACTTATATATTTCATCTATTTTTTTTTATTATTGTAACATTTTCTCTTATATGAAACTTTCATATTAATTGCAATATTACTATATTTGACTTTGTTTTGTCTCTATTCTCTTTATCACACAAGTCCCTTTTTCATCTATCTACCTCTCTCCTTTCCTTAAAAAATGTGCAACCCTTGAGGAATCATATATATAGTTTTCTAACTTATCTCTTTTACTCCGATCTGAATCTAATGGTAGTTTCACAAATATTCTTTAACTTTATTTTATAAGTTTAGTTCGTCTTTTAATAAAATTCATTTTGGTATTATCAATTTCAATTATGTTTTGTAAATTACGAAGAAAATAAACATCTCCTAAAAACGATGAATAAAAAAAACATATATTTCGACTTCTAAAATGAAATTACAACTTTGCCAATTAGTTAGTTTCAACTCTTAGCTCTCTTTCATCCTCAAGAAGACGTACCATTCTCATATTTTCTCTCTGTTTCATATGTGCCATATACATGAGGAGGCAACAACAATAAAATTCTTGAGGTGTCAAAAAAAATCCAATGCAATAGTGGCACCTATTTCTCTCACTAGTAGAGAGCTTCTCTCACTTAAAATTGAGAAAGTAATACTTCCTTCACTAATCAACACCCCTCAACCCTCTCACCATTCCTTCACTAACCAACACCCTCAACCCTCTCACGACAACCAAAATCCACAAAATACCAATTCAAACCAAGCCTGAATGAATTCTTTCTCCCCAACCATCAATCTCACAAATGATACTGAGAGGACAATGAGAAGAATGGGTCATATTATCAGACCCCTAGAAGGAGACATTCTGCCGGAAGATAGTCTACTCCTTAATGTAGTAGTGGGCAAAGCAAAAGATATTCGAGGCTTCAGAGATCGAGATATACAAGACTTGGTATACCTAAGATGGACAACTCATGATGAAATTTCAATAAAAAATATAGGTAAACTCTTTTTATTTTGCTTGGATGTAAGGGATAGAGATAACCTAGACTCTCTAGGAGCAGCGAGATATGATGGTGCCCTGTTCCTTTTCACAAAATGCAGACCTAGGGCTTCCTTTGAATCTTTTACTTTCTTTCAATGCCCAATTATGGTGAGAGTAGAAAGCCTTCATATACAACAAACCATAAGAGTAGCCAGAACAGCGTTAGAGAGAATTGGAAAAGTGCTCTACTTTGACATACTTTTACTTCCCCTAGCTTCAAAGATTTCCTAAGGGCCGAGGTAGTTATCTCAATCAATAATCCACTAATCCAAGGATTTTATCTAGATTACCATAGTGGGGAACCTGATTGGGTAGACTTTAGATACGAGGGAGTTTTTATGTTTTGTAGCAAATGTCGGAGAATAGGTCACAGAAGAGCAAAGTGTTTGATGCCCATTGAAGTAGCACAAAAACACTACAAAATCGTGATGGAGAATGTGGGACAAAGAATAGAAATTAAACTCCCTACACAACATAAACATTCCACCCAGTATTGACAAACAAATTGACAGGCCTCAAAAGAGTTGACAGGAATAAATCAACTTGCATCAACTTGGTAAATTATTCGTGGGATAGCGATAAGGAAGGAGATAGCCCATCGGCGATCACTCACCCACAAGATCAAGATGATAATCAAGACGGAGACAATAGCAGCAAGAATAATAATAAAATAACAATGAAAGCAACTCATCATCCGCAAGTGACTCCCATGACTTAGGCACTGATGAAGGTACTAAAATGGAGGCAATGGCAACAAACAAAAGTCCAGAGCAAAATGGTAACTCAAGAAGCAGAATTCAAAGCACTCCTCGGGGATCAAAAAGAAGTAGAGATGAGAGCCAAAACCAAAGCTCCTCAAATAAAAACCAAAAATTGGCCATCTTTATAAGTAATCCCGCAAAGTTAGATTATTTCTCAAAACAAAAAAACACCTACACAAAAAATAAGAAAGACAGAAAAAGACCCCCAATACTAAGAAGAAGGACAAAAAACCATTACAAAAATTATACTAAACTAATTTTTCCCAGACATCACGTGCATGTCTACATGAAAAATTCTACCCAACATGATCCTTCCTATACTTCGATCAAGCTCAATACCAATGTATGAAATCTCAAACGGAAAACCATCACAGAGTACAACATTACTCAAAGCTCGGTTAGTTCAAGAAAAAAAGGGAAACACGGTTTACTAGGAAAGGCAATATTGTAATGATCCTCCCAACCACCACAACCCTAAGCCAGACAAAAATGTTAAAGAGAATTCATTTCCTTGGGACTTTGGTTGGCTCAAGATTAGTTCGAAAGAGGGAAAGCTTCAAAGCTCGTTGCCAATCTCATTTACCGTTGCAGGTATGAGACTTCCCCTCAGTACTCTTCTTAAGCTTAATAGAGATTACAAAAACACCCTCCCCTCACACAATAAGAATATTGAGGTAATTTGCTATTTTCTCTCTCATCCCTTGAGCTCCCACCTTAAGTCAGAAATTATTCCTAGTCATAATCCGTTGACAAACATCTCCCATATAAGGATTTATCTAACACAAATCCCACTTCATATCCAGTTCAACTTCTACTTCGTGCCTATTTATACTCCATCCTCACAAATAGGACAACAACATCTACCACCATCACCACCAACAAAAGAAAAAAATCCAACTTGTCCCTTTTCCTTCATCCTACCCTTTTAAACACAGACAAACTCCAAGCTCCCACCTCTATGGACCACCAAGTTGTCTTCTTCCCTCCATATGAGGAAGTCAACCTAGTAGACCTTTTCCTCAACGTTTCCCTCAAAGAAAGTGACCGCATTTACATCCCAAGAGACCCCTTAAACGACCCTTTCATCCCCTTCGGATCTCTGAGTTACCTTGAAAGCAACAACATCTTCCACTCTCCTACTCATTCTCCCACTTCTAAAGAACCTAACTAAACCCACCAAACTCACCTACAAATGGGCCTTCAGCAGTTTGTCAAAACAGATTTGATCCACTACAACTGTTTAATGCACATGTGGAATTCTTGGAGGCCCATGGCCCAAAAGAAGATGTTCAAACATTTCACTCGTCACAGTTGCATGCTCAAAAAAACCGAGTTGGGTCAAACTCGAGGCCCACAACTCAATACCATCAGCCCAAGTTTCTTAAAACCTTTAAAAAAGGGAAAGGCCCACACTATCACAAAGACCCAACATAAAAATACCACTTCAAAAGTCTGTCCTTTGTAGATTAGGACGAACTAGATAAGATTGTTTCTTTCCTTACTCAAGGCCCATATTAAGAGAACACCACTGAAACCAACCATCAAAATAGAGAAAACATGAACCTCGACCAATCCTCACAAACATCATTAGAGAATTCTTCCAATATCATCGGTTCACCTCCTAATTCTCCCACTCCCAAAACTCTTACACTTCCGTGGCCTCCGATTTCCCACTTGAAGAGTGGGACTTTGTTAATCAAGATATGGATTTCAATCTCAACCTACATCCATCGCCACAAAAAACTCCCCCAATAATTCCAAATTTGGGAGAGTTAGATCCCTACCACACCTTTCACCCTAGTTCCTCTACTGCAACAACAAAAATTCGGCACAGAAGATTTAGAACCTGGAAGTCAATAGGGTTCCTAGCTCTAAACATAAGAGGATATCCAAAGCCAATCAGAATTCAGGATGGGCACCAGTTTTTTGATCTCAAAAGTACCGCTCTAGAAGAAGACTTGGAAGAAAATGCTACAAAAGCCAAAAGAATGAAAATTCAGAAGAAAACTAAAGGGAAAGCAGTTCTCGAATTTGGACTAAGTGACGAAGAAGGACACAATCAGGAAGCTTAACAATTCAAGGAAGGTGTTATAAGCAATACCATCCCAACTTCAGGTGCGGCTGACCCACAACCTTTTCGACAAGAATGATAATATTAAGCTGCAACTGTAGGGGACTAAAGAACTTGGACTCCCAACTTGTTAGTTTCATATCTAGTATGGCTAGGTTAAGTAATGTAGATTTTATTTTCTTGTTAGAGACCAAGAGCCAGGTTTCAAGTTTGAAACCAATTTTTTTTAAGCTCGGGTTTCCTCGATTTACAGGGGTTAATGCTGACAGAAACAATGTTGGTTTGTTCCTCTGTTGGAGTCGGCGCGTAGTCATTTCAGTTCTTATTGCTACAAAAAATATAATCGCTTGTAAAACATCAGATACGGCTAGTATTTCCTATTATGTCGCTTTTGTATATGGTTCGCGTAACTTACCAGGTAGACAACAAGTATGGAGCAACCTAACATCACTTTTAACAGAGCACCAAGGCAACTGGGTACTTATAGGTGATTTTAACCAAGTGGAGAACAAAGATAAAAAACTGGGTGGTTCTAAATCTATCAAAGGAGCAGGGAAATTTCTAGATCGAAAACTACAAAAAAAATTCTGGACATTCCTTTCTATGGTGTCAACTACACATGGTCAAACAACAGATCAAATAAAGAAGCTATATTTGAAAGAATAGATAAATCATTCAGCAATGTGGAGTGGAAAACTCTCAATTCCTTGATGCTACATTATGGAACCTTCCAATTTTACTTTGGGACCACGGGCCATTGATTCTCCAAATTCATGAGCATCTAAATCCAAAAAAATCACGCCCTTACAGACTAGAAGCTTGGTGCCTGGATCATGAAGACATCAAAAATCTCATTCAACATGAGTGGAATATCATGTACTAGGCTCTTGTGCTTTTATACTCCAAAGAAAACTGCAGAATACCCGTAGGAAGATAAGATCTTGGTGCCTAAATTACAAGAAAAGGAACAAAATTGATTAGGACATCATCAACACTAATCTCTCCAAGACACAAATTGAAATTACCTCAACCTCACAGGTAGAAGAAAACAGGAAGCTTAAGGAAAACATAAGAGAAGAAATCACTAGTAGAATAATTGTTTATTGTTGCGGTGATATTGCTGTGGTTTTACTCATATGCAGCAATATATCACGTGAAAAGAAAAGAAAAAACAAAACACAACCATATTGCTGCGGTTTCGGCCGAAAACCGCAACAATATGGTTTCAACAGATTTTTTTTGAAACTTTTTGACTATTTGACCAAATATATTGCTACGGTTTTTATACAAAACTGCAGCAATATATTAAAATAATATAAAAAGTATTATTTGATCCTATTGCTGCAGTTCCTATACAAAACCGCATCAATAGGATTTTAAAATTATAATAAAAGGGTCCATGTAGTAGGTGGATGTGTTTATTTCTTTCATTTACCCAGCTAGGGTTTCCTCTCTTTTTCACGCCCCCCCTCATCCTCTCTCTCCTCCTCTCTTTTTCCCGCCTCCCCTTCATCCTCTCTCTCTCTCCTCGACTCCTCCCCTCATCTTCTCACGCCTCCCCTTCATCCTCTCTTTCTTCTCCCCTCATCTTCTCTCTCTCTCCTTTAACCCTTTAGTCTTGCCGGTCAACCTTTCAACGTCGTCTTTCGAAATTAATGTTAACCTTTCGAAATCAATGTTGACCTTTCGAAATCGCTCGCCAGATTCGCAAGGTCCTTCGCCAAATTCGCGAGGTTGCTCGCCAGATTCGCAACTTGTCGACCGTTCGGTTGTCGTTCGTTAGTCAACAGATTCGCCAGATTCACGTCTCTCGTTTGTCGCCGTTGTGGGTTGCCAGTCGCCGTTTTCGCTCCACCAATCGTTCGTCGTCTTCGTCCGCACCAATACGCACCAACGCCGTTCGTCCGAAACTTTTCAAGATCTAATGATATTTTTTGCCTTTTTTCTTAAATTTTTAATTTTCTTTATTAGTTTTCTGGAATTCTGTATTTTCTTTTTCGTTTTTTTAAATTTTTTTCTATGAGCTCTGTTTTTATGTTTTTATATATTTTGTAATTAGGGTTTGTAAAATATTATTTTTATTGAATATATAGCAGTTTGGGTTAATTATTTTTTGCTGGTATTGTACTATAATAGTCTCCTTGAATGTATAAATGTTCATATTATAAGTGTATTATAACTACCAAAAATTGACGCCTTGAGTAATGGAAAAAATAATTACCTGTCCTGTGTCTATTGCTGCGATTTTGGAAAGAAACCCCAGCAATATACCTGTATTTTTAAAATCGCAAAAATCGCATATTGCTGCGGTTTTTGGGGCAAAACCGCAGCAATATGTTGAGATATTGTTGCGGTTTAAAACCGCACCAATATATTAATTACCTATTACTGCCCCCTTAATTGTTGCGAGGCCAAAACCGCCGCAATATGCCACTTTATGACCGATGGGATGCACTAGGAGACCAAACTTCGAGTTTCTTCTACAAAAGTGTCAAAGGCAAGAGCGCTAGAAATGAAATCAAAGCCGTAAAGGTAATAAAGGAAATTGGTGCACAAAAAAAGAAAGATAAAAGACGTGTTCGTTACAAATTTCAAAGAACTTTTCAAGGGGTAACAATGAGAAGACACTCATATTTCACATGAATACCTTATACTTGATACCATGCTAGTCCTCAAGCAAGAACATATACAATTCTTATCACTACCTTTCTCTGAGAAATAGATACAAGAGGCCACCTTTGGTCCCCACCCTTTAAAACCCCTAGGTCCAGATGGTATGCCACCAATCTTCTATCACATTAAGTGGATGAAAGTCAAAAGGATGTCATCGCCAGTGTTAACTCATTCTTTTCGGGAGGCCATGTTTTGAGAGAGCGAAACCATACCTACATTACTCTTATTTCAAAAAACGATCGACCACATAATCTCAATGATTTTAGACCCATCAACCTTTGTAATACATCCTACAAAATAATCTCAAAAACTCTGGTTAATAGACTAAAGACCATTTTGGGAGATCTGGTTGATGACTTCTAAAATGCCTTTGTCCCCGGAAAACAAATGATAGATAATTTTTTATCTCACATGAGATTACCAATTGGGTGAGAAACAGGAAAAAGGGAAAAACTATGCAAACATCATGAAAATTGATCTAAGTAAAGCATACAACAGAATTTATTGGGATTTCGTAGAAGCTATACTAATCAAGATGAATTTTCTCGAGAAATGGATTCACTAGATTATGCAATGCATTACGACTGTTTCCTACGCAATCCTGATCAATGGTGAACCGTTTGAATCCTTCAAGCCAAAGGCGGGGCTACAATAAGGTGACCCTCTCTCATCTTATGTGTTTATTTTGTGAATAGAAGTCCTATCTAGAAACTTTTTGAAACTACAGTACCAAAATGAACTGAAAGGCTTGAAAATTTCTAGATCAGCACCAGCCATCTCCCACCTTTTTTTCGCAGATGATGCCTTGTTATTCTTTAAAGCAAAGCCAAGCAACTGTAGGAAAATTAAAAGAATAATCCAGAACTTTTGTTAAAAATCAGGAGAGATGACATTCGTCAAAATGATGAGAAACCCACAAGGAGTATCAAATAAGGAACTAATAAGAACTTATCTAGGTTGTCCCATGGAAGTAGATGGTAGAACTACCTCCCAGCCCAACTCCATTATTTCTATAACCATAAGCAAAATCCTGTCATGGATATTTTCTAACAACGACTCGCAAGCAGGAAATCTTATTCTTCTGAACACGATACTTACTAACCTAGCTTCCCATATTTTTTTTCCATTTATCTCCTCCCAAAGATAATCACAAAAAAAGTATCCTTAATTTTTCTTAAAAACTGGTGATCGAGCACGTTTGATAAAAAGCCAATTTACCGGAGAAAATAAGAGGTTCTTAGAAGCACAAATTAGATGAAGGACTAGGACTTCAAAACATTCGACACATCAACAAAGCTCTTATTTTCAATCAAGCTTGGAGGATTCACAAAAACAAGGACTCTTTAATCCATAAGCTGTTTGTAGCAAAATATAAAAAAGACCCTGTCAGCCTTGTCCTAGACAATACTCAACCTCGAAACTGCTCTTATGCCTTTAGAATTCTTCTCAAGGCTACAGAAAGCTTCAAGCAGGGACTAAGAAAAAAATTAGGTAATGGGGAAAAAAAATCAATATCTTTACAGAAACTAATTGGAACACTAATAGTCCGTCAATCCCAACTTCGAACATACACAACATCTCAAAGCTAGTTGACATTATCAACGAAAATAGGTGCTAGAAAACAAACATAATTTGGAACTCCTTTTCAAGGGAAGATGTTATGAAGATTCTAGCCACCCATATTCCTAGGGAAGAGATTCAAGATGAAACTGAATAGAAGTTCACCAAATCAGGGCAATACATATCAAAATTAGGTTATTGGTTTCTAAACCCTAGACTACCAACCAACCAAATAGAAGAATAATTATGGAAAATAATATGGAATTTAGACATTTTCCCTAAGTGGAAACACTTTTTATGGAAAATAGTTGTTCACAAGCAATTCCTACTGCTTCCAATCTTGCCAAGAGGCAAATCTTCGTGGACTACAAATGCAAATTTTGCAACGAAGAGTTGGAAGATGAAGATTATCAGTTCAAAAACTGTGAATTCACTTAGAGAATTTGGACGTTAACTATGGGCATTAAGGTCACAAGCGCTATCAGCACCCCTATCAAGGATTGGATCAGAAACTTCCTTATTCTTTTTAAGAAAAGAAAAGAGGAAGAATTCATAGAACTGAGAAAGGACTTTATAACGACACTATGAGGAATTCAGTTACATAGGAACATATTTGTATTTTAAGGAGGCAAACCAAATCCTACAAGAGTCATGGAAATTTTCAACGAGAGCAAAGAGAGACACATAAAAGCAACAAAAAAATGGGGCAAGGGAACTAAGAAAGATTAAAGAATTCAAGAGACAGAGGAGTGGAGTAGTGGAGAAAGAAATCAACATGTAACGCTAAAAATTATTGTGGACGGGTCATGGAAAGCGAAGCATAAAAATATTGAATGACAGGCTGCGATAACATCAATCCAAGAAGGAAGCACCATAGACAGCCACAGTGAAAAAAATCTACGCAATCTCTCCTCTGCAAGCATAAGCAAGAGCAGTTGTACAAGCAGCTAGAGAATTTCAATGGAGGTGCGTAGGCATACAAATAAAAATGACATGCGTAGAGATAATTCATTCTCTTAATAATTACACAAATTACAACAAGCATATCAACTCAATGATCAAAGAATTAAGAGAAATTGCAGGAACATTCCAGCTATTCAAATGCACCAAAGTTCCAAGGCAAGAGGTCCAAACGTCCCATATACTAGCTAACAAGGGCAGAAGAATTAGTTAATTTATTACGTAATCTTTACATGTTGTCAAAAAAAATCAAATGCTTAATCATTCTAAAAAGTCAACATTTGAAGTTAAGTAATCCCAAATCCTCCTCTTACTTCCCCAATATCTCCTTCCCTTGCTTTCCAATGCTGCTTGGGCTGGTTCCTTGCCGAAATCAGAATATGTTTTTTGGCAGACAATATTATTCAAGCAATCTTTTCATTACTCAATCTGCTGCTAATTTCTCCCATCTCTTCTTTTAATTTTAAAAATTAGCACCTTCCCGTAATTTGTTAACTCAATCGTCTGTTTCTATAAAAAAATTATCTTGTCTCTGATTTTAAGTCAAACTGATATTTGATGGTTAATTCTTTTGGTTTTCTATTTTGAAGATTTGTTGCATGTGAAACTTGTCACTCATTTTGTTAGTATTGAAAATGATTTTGGAGATGCGACACAATATGATTCGAATCGATTGCATGTATATCAATCATAAACATAAATATTTGCAATTATAAAGATTTATAAACATTAGATTTGCGGTATAACAAATTTAAAAAGACAACAAATTGTATAACATGTGGTATTACTATCAAATTATTCAAATGTTACTAAATAATCAATTAAAAAGACATGAACCTATTAAGTTATTTCTTAGACGCATGTCTAAAAAATCAATATCTTTTCTTCCAAATCTAATTACATTTCCTCTCTTTATAAACTACCACTTCCTTTGGCAAATTAAAAACTAACTCTGTAAGTTAATCAAAACCTATTAGGACCTTCCCTTTAAAAATAAAACCTATTAGGATGTCATTTATTTAAACTTCCAAAGTCCAAACTATTATTGTTGAACCTTAATTTTGATGATGACAAAGGAACAAAGATACAAACTAAGTATTGGACTAACAACTTGTTAATTAAGTGAATGGATTTATAGAGAATATTAAGTAAATGAAGAAATCAAGTTTGAATTTTGAAGACTAAGTGAAGATGCTCAAAGAATTGGTACTGGAGAAGCATTGGAACAAGAAGACTAGAGCAAGGTTTTATGTTTCTAGTTCCAATATAAAGAAACGAGTAAGAATTGGTAAGGAACTGTGGCAATCTAGAATGAGAATGAACTTATGTTCCTTTGTAAGGAACAGACGAACTTACATTGTCATATTAAGTTAAAAGGACTAATTATTAAGAGAAATTAGACTTAGGATAAAGTAGTACAACAGTTAATAATGTCGCTTGAGTTTCTAAGAAATCGTTTTATTTAAGTAAAAATCTGAATTTAAGGAATTTCTTTTTAAGGAAAAGATTTTATTTTTATAAGATAATAAAAATCCTTTTCGGTTTTTAGGAAATTATTTCTAAAGATAATATTTTGGTAAAAGGATTTTTATTTCGGTTTTACTAATTAAAATATATTTTAATTAAATCAGGTTTTTGATTTACTGTTTAGGTGGTTGCTAAAATTAAGGAAGCGGTAACATTTTTATCTCCCACGTTTAACAGAGATCATGGGTATGAAAAAGGAATGTGGTCCTCTACTAGAAGAATATCATGGGATAATATGTTTACCACTAACTCATGTTTTAATTCCATGTTCTAAGTAATCACTGCTATAAATACTAATGCCTAATTAAGTTTCAATTTGTGTCTGACCAAGTGATTTAACTAAGTAAAGTGTCAGTGCCTCTATTCTCTCATAAAAGTCATTTGTTCTTTGTCTACTTACTTCATTCCACTAAGCTATTATTGATCATTCTAATTTGATTTTGGGGTAAGGAGACTTCGAGTGAAGTTTTGTAAGAGAGAAGCTTTGTGTATAACAAGTTAAAGTGAGAAACTTATAGTGAAGTTGAGAGGAACAACTGTTTAGGGAACAATGTTCAGGAACTTGAGTTTAGGAACTCAAGGTATGGCCCGTGAGTAGAATTAGGTTGTAACAAAGTTTTTTAGCCTGATTAGTGAAAGTGTTGAGTTTAAAACCCTTAGTGGTCAAGGTTATTTCTCCTTGTTGGGCCCAAGAAGTTTTTCCTCATAAAAATCTCTTGTATCCCTTTAATTTGTTTTTGTGTTTAACTTTTATAATTCCGCAAAAGTTACGTTTATTTCTACAAATACAATTCTCCCCCCTCTTATATTCTTCCTAGTGAAATAACAATTTAAAATCTGCCAAATTTTTTTTGTACCTTCAAGTTATCAGATTTTAAACAAAAAAAAGTGGTTCTTGCATGTCGTTTATTTTCAAGTTCTCTCTTTCTTTTGTTCTCAGATTTACACTTGTATTAAATTTTGCCAGGGTTTATGAATCAAGGTTTTTAATGGGAAACTTCCAACCTTTTGAAACTTCGATTGGAACGGGAGATATATTATGTTTTTTTAGGTTGGTATGTAAAACCAAAAATAGGTTGATATTCAAGGTTAAAACTGTAAGATCAATAAATGGAAAAGTCAAAGATATTTTGATCTTCAATAATCGCTCAGGGCATGAGCTTGGTATTTAATCAAGATAAAAGATCTTCTATTGATCATAGTAGCGATGATGACGACCAAAATATATCAATATCATGTGAATTGTGGCATTATCTGTGGATGTGTAGCAAGACTTTGGAAGAGAAAATCAGGCCCTTTTTAAGGTACTCAAAAATTATTAATAGCATACCCATTTGTCAACAATTACATCTACAAAATAAACAATGTATCTCTACCATTGTTCGTATACATGAATATAATACCATTATTATCTTGTATGAGCAAAGAGGATAGAAATCATAAGACTAAAACGTGGAGAAGAAACACTGCACTAAGAATTCTGGAAAAAGATATAATATTTATCTTTTGAAGAATGAATGGCATTTATATACAACTTTTATAGGGATGCAATACCTATGTCTACTTGAAGCACTGAAATTTATGAGACCTGTTTTCAATGGCCGAGGTTTTGTGCCATATGAACCAGCTTCGACAACTGGTGTTGTAGATCCAATTCATGAGCATTAAAATTTTGATTCCAAGTTCTCAGCTTTCTTTATTTTCCATTCCTTTTACCCTTAACAGATATTGTAAACAGATTGATGTAAAGAACATTTTTTTTTGGGTTTTTCTATGTAGTGCTCATGTGTTTTTCGAAATTCTACGTTGTATTCGATATTTTCAAACTCTACACATTGTATCCCTAAAATCTCTAAACGTCACTCAAAATACCCTTACTAATAAAAATTTATACTCTAAATCTCATTTAGTCTTTAATTTCTCATATCATATTCTAAACGTTGGTAATCTAACAAGGCTCCAAAATCCTACTCTAGGCCCACAAGGTAAGAAAGTCCTAAAATCTACTGTTTTATATCGTGTATAAGGGTATTTTGTATAACATTAATAAATCTTAGGGGTACAACATGAAAATTTCAAAAACATCGGGTACAACATAGAATTTCGTAAAATCCAGGGGTACTATGTAGAAAACCCCCTTTCTTATGTATATTTCGGCATGTTGTTGATTGCAAGTGTCATGAACAACTTGAATGGAAGATGTAGATATATGGTTTAATAGTGGCGATTGGAGCAACACATGAACTTGCACATAATGTCTAATGTGGCTTAGGATGGCCAATACTTGTGATGGTGTTGATATATTACTTTGATAAAAAACCAATATGTCTTTGCATTGAGCTCTATCTCTCTCTCTCTCAACCCCATATATATGGCATGTAAACTTACAACAGTAGGTAAATCAATCCCTAAATTAGGGTGGTGAGTTGATAAATGTACATACATTATTGTATATTAGTGATTGTATTGCCCAAAATTTTGCCTAAATTTTAGGTAATTATGTTGCAAAAATTGAAAAAAGCACACAATTATGGAAATGGATAATTTTGTTACCAAAACTATATGCCTTAATTTATGTACAACAAATCATACACTATTTAATTGTCTTAAACTTGTTGGTTCTTTTCATTTTGTTTACATGAATATATTGAGATTCCCGTAATTTTAGCCTCTAATTGAAATAATATTATTAGAATAATCTACAAATGATTTATTTCCTTTGCTGTGTTAATTTAGATTACTGAAATCATGAAATATTAGAGAGAATTTCAAAAAAAATTCCTTTAGTGTTAATCCTATAATTACGGTTCAAAATTAAGGGGAGATCAATTAGCCGGATTTTACCCGAAAATAGTTGATTTCGGGGGGAAGGGGGGAGATTTGAGAGCAATCTCACATGGAATTGTATTTGGCTTGCTATTCTAGGTGACACCCTTATTAAGCCTCTATAATTTTGGTTAGAAATCCTATGTGGCACCTTGTCAAACCTCTAGGATTTAGTAATATATATTATAATGAATGATAAGTTTGAAATAATTTAATATTTGCATATGACCCACGTGTTATCCACATTCCACAATATGACACTATTTCCCCTAAGTTCATATTCGTATGACACTTTTGTCTTCTTCTCGTAAAGTAATCCTCCAACCTCACTATCAATAGTACGTTATAATATTCCTTATTTTCTGGAGGAACACTAAATGAGAATAACACTATGGAGAAGAGGGAGTATATTACAATTAAAGGGGTCACCAATTACCCTAACTAGACATTTCACTAGTAGAGAAATAACGATTTGCATCGGATCTAGGACCTACATTCGTGTCAGACATAGGTCCGACGACACAGGTCTCAACACAAATTAGGAAACATGATCTGCGTCATACATCAAAATGACGCAGTTGATGAGCTATTTGCGTCGAACACAGCGTAACATGCAACACAAATGACAGCCTCTTCAATGCATACAACACTCATTTGCGTCAAACATCTGCGGCGCATGCAGGTCAACAAGCGATGCAAATGGTTCAAATCTGCGTCGCACATCACTTAGCATGCGACACAGATGATGACGCCAAGCCAAGGCCCAACCACTACAAGAAAATAGGTTTTGGGCGGCGAAATTGAAACTTAAAGGCGAGATAACAAATGTTTTGGCCCATAGTTAAAAACAAGGGCAACGAGCTGAATTTGTAGCCCTTAGTGTAAATTACGGGCGACTAAATTCATTATTGTTGCCCAAATTCATATTTGGGCAATGAGATCAGTTTTGGGTTGCCCATTACCAAGATTAAGCAACGAAACTTTATATTTCGTTGCCCTTGTTTAGTAAATTGGTCAATTCAAATTATATTTCGTTGCACAAACCCGAAGGAAAATCGCAAAAAATAACCAGCTAATATATTCCCACGAAATCAAGTTCTTTGTATTTCACTTGTTCAAGACTTCAACAACTCATCTCATAGACTCACAGCCTTTTCGGTACGCCAAACTCGTCCTTCTTTCCAGTGATTCGCTGCTGCTTCCGGTGACTTGCTGCTGCTTCCAGCGACTTGGTGATGCTTCCAGCGAGATCATAACGTTTTTCAGGTGACGTTTCTTTAGTTAATTATGACTGGAATCAGATTTGTGGATCATTCAATTGATGAGTAACGAGTTTCTGCTCTACAGTCTACCCTAACTTTTTAATTATGGCAGGTGGTGAGGCGGGTGGAGGTCAGTGGCGAGCCTAGAGACAAGTTTGACGTCAAGGTAACTCACGAATCAAACTCTATTTTTTACCTACATTAGATTGATTTCTGGGTTACTATTTCCCCTGAATGATGTTTCTTTATTGAAGTGATTTTCTACAATTTCTTAGATTTTTGGGTTACTTAAGTATTCAATTCCCCCATTGTTATGAAACTTTGGGTCAAAGCACTAAGCTTTCAAAGGTTAAAGGATATTGCCTTCCCCCAATTGTGATGTATTATAGGGTATTTGAGATTGAATTGCGTATAATATCATTACCTTTATGAGTCTTTACACATTATAACGCATTATAGTTTGTTAAAAGATTCTCAATTATTTAGTAAAATTAGAAGGATTAATAGCATGTATCTAATTTGGTAAGTGCATATTCATGATTCATAATCACCTGAATACCACCCCAAGACTCAAGAGACTAGTGCAGACTTAAACGCTTTTGAAAGTTGACATAAGCAATTGGGTAATAAGAAAATGACCCTTAAATTGAAGCGATGAAGATCATGTGGGAAAGGGAGTACGTAGGACCACTTTCTTTGGCAAAGTCTTGACTCTGTGTAATGTCTATAACTCTATAATTTCTGATTAGAGGTGGATGAATAATGAAGGTCAGGCAGATATCAAAAATAAGCAGTTCAATTCTTTGGCAAAGGTCTGGATTGTTATTAAAATAAAAATAGAGCAAGTATTATAAATGTGATGTGGCGTGTGGGGCTCTGGAGATAAGGGTTCCGAATAGTTCAACCTGTTTTTGCAGAGATCATGCATCTTTATTCATTGTGAGATTACAACGTTGCTAATAATTCTATAATGCAGTGGATTCGTCTCGGATTTGGTGGTAGTACATGTTTGTCTGCATTATCAACCATAGATGATGAAGAGAGAAGAGAGAGATCAATGAAATTGGAATCCATGTATTGAGTCTCTCAATGAAATTGGAATCCATGTATTGAAGTTCATCATTCATAATTACTATATAATAGAGATATCAATCTTTACAAGTTTTGTCAAATGTTACGTTTTCATGTAGATAGTGTGGTGACTTATCAACAATATTTGTGCAAGTAAAGGGGAAATCAGCTTGATTACTTCCTAGATGGGACTTGGGATGAAATTGTTATGATGGCTCTTATCTTTTGTAAGTGGTGGCAGTGGTGTTATTATGTGGAAGTCTGATACTAAGTTTCCCTTCGTATAGTTTATTAGTGATCTTGGATTCTTAACAACCTGTTTATCCATTTCAAGGCTAGCATTATTTGGAGGAATACTTGTTTTGAAATTTAGATGACTTACGGCTGGACCTTTTTGGCTTGTTAACTGAGTTGTTTACTGCTTGGTCTAACTTACCTACCCTTCGTTCATGTGGAACCTTAAATATGTGAGTTAGTATTTAATAATGTGCCAGAATCACTTTGCTCGTTTACATCCCCATACCCCAGTTTGTGTATTTTCTGTTTGCTTCTTCCATTTACTTGCACAAATATGGTTGATAACATTTGAATTCTAAATATTATGGTGACTTATTGCATATAAATTTGCAACCGGTCCTCTTTATTTGACGTTATTAATAATTTTTGACATGAAAACACCATTAAATGAAAACCAAACAACAACTCTTATGAAAACTCTCATGCCATATACGCCAAACATTACTCTTATGCCATATACATCTTAATGTTTTGGTGCCAAAAACAAACGAGTAAGGTATTACTAGTATAATCACCTATTTTGAGGAATCCAAGTACTCGTGTAACTATCATTCAGAAAAAGTTTTTACCTGATATATTCTTAAATTGTGGCATGTGATATGAAGATTGTTCATTGTTAAATTTCACTTCTTGAGACTTAGTATACTTGTTATATTCACTCGAGGCTTACATGTTAGCTCATGTTATTGTCAACTTTCACCTACTGTAGAGGTTCTAAGAAACTCTTGAATGGGTTAGCTGATGTAGAATATGATTACTTATTAAAAAAAATATAACTAGCACTAGGGGAAAAAAAAAGGAAGGGCTGCGCTTTTTTAGAAAAGCGCAGTCCTTCACTTAGTAGGGCTGCGCTTTTTAAAAAAGCGCAACCCTTCTCCTATGTAGGGTTGCGCTTTTGAAGAAAAGCGCAACCCTTCTTAAAAAAATTTGAAATAAAAAACTCGCGGGATTCGAATATTAAGCGGGATTCGTCAAATATATTATCCCTCATTCTCTCTCCTCTCTCACATCCCTCATCCCTTTTCCTCCTTCTCTCACGTCCTTCCTTTCCTCCTTCTCTCATCCTCTCTTTCTCTCAAAAACTCTCAGAAACGGTGCTACAAAAACCATGAAATGATTTGCACTAATCATGCCGACGGAGTCCGATTGCCTATTGTGATACCTTTTCGGAAGCGGAACGGGCCAACGAG
Organism: Beta vulgaris subsp. vulgaris; assembly: GCF_026745355.1. Taxonomy (NCBI): domain Eukaryota; kingdom Viridiplantae; phylum Streptophyta; class Magnoliopsida; order Caryophyllales; family Amaranthaceae; genus Beta; species Beta vulgaris. The sequence continues at coordinate 14,924,042 of NC_079202.1, forward strand.
TCAAACTCACCGCTATGCCATGACGTTTAGACTTTTTAAGCCATCCGAGTTCGTTTAAGGCTCCAAATAGGCATTTTAAGTTTTTCCGATTTTTTTTCCCTTAATTATGTATTAGGGTTTTGTTTTATGTATTTAAACATTATTAGGTTAATGTTTGGAGGTAGTTCTTGTATTTTTAGATCTATAATTTCTTCTCTTCTGTATATTAGTTTTTGTTCCTTTTCGTTTCGTTCATTTTTTTTGTTTTGGGTCTACTTGCATTGTAGATCTATAATTTCTTCTCTTCTGTATATTTGGGTTTAGTTGCATTGTAGATCTATAATTTCTTCTCTTCTGGATTTGGATGGTTTACTTTAAAGTTTAATGCAAATGTTAAAAGTCAGAAAATGTGAGATTAATAGTAAAAAAAATGTCGAAATTTTTTTTTTTTTTGGTAGGAAGGGCTGCGCTTTTTAAGTTAAAGCGCAACCCTTCTAGCTTAGAAGGGCTGCGCTTTTACCTAAAAAGCGCAGCCCTTCCTTGTGAAGGGCTACGCTTTTCTAGCGCAGCCCTACTTAAAAGTGAAGGGCTGCTATTGAAAGGGCTGCTGTCAAAAAGCGCAGCCCTACAAGCCTTTTTCAGCACAGCCCTTCTTCATTTTTCCACTAGTGTAGTTTAAGTGTATATGTATGTAGGAGGGTCTGACTTATGACTTCTGAGTGACAAACTATTATGATCCCCATTATTACAACAAGTAATTCAGACAACTCATCCATCCACATAGGAGTATTGTTCAAAACTTCTTGAATTACACACGTACAGTTAAATTTCTACTACCTTGTTACTGATAATAACATCATTCTTTGAACGAGAAGGATTAGCTTCCGAGGATGGCACAATCTAATGGCCTTTACGCTAATTACACGAAAAAAATAAGTAAAGGAACTTTTTGTGTGACAAAGCAAGTAGACATTTACAATGACTTAAGAAGAAATAGGAGGTAAGATAGAAACTGACTTGCCAAAACAATTTTTTTTTTTCATTCAGTTACCTAAGCTAGTAAGTTTGGAGATAAATAATTTTGTTTTTCTAACTTAATGAGAGACTTCTTTTGTTTTTCTTTCTTAAGGATTTTTTCTTACTTGATTGAAAGAATGAATACCGATCGGAGTTGGATGAATCATAGTGGGATAAAGGATAGGCGAAAATCGGAGTATAAAGCAGAGGTCGATGAGTTTCTAGAGTTTGCTTTCAAACAAAAAAGTGATGAAACATTGTTGAAATGTCCCTGTGTGAAATGTAGATTGCTTTTTGCCCAAAATCAAAAAGCAAGGAAAATTCACTTACTAGTACATGGTATCGATAATGGTTACAATCCATGGGTGAGTCATGGATAATTAGTTAAGCTTGACGGCGAACATAGGTGGTTTCAGATAACGAGGAAAATGAAACATAAATGCCCTTTGACGACATGACTCCATTAATTTTTGAAGCGACAAATGCTTGGAACTCAACTACTCTTTTGTGCTCGATGATAATGGAAACAATAGAGAGTCAGACAATCATGAATATCCTAAGGAGTTAATAACATTAGTAGAAGACATGGAGGCCAAGTTGTATCCGGGGTGTACCACATTCAAAAGATTAGAGTTTATTCTCTCATTGTTGCACAATAAAGTTAGCAATAAATGGAGTGATAAATCGTTTTTTAATGTTATTGAAGACCTTTCATTGTGCTTTTAACTATGACAAGAATTTTCCTGCAAATGCTTATGAAGCAAAAAAAAAAAGAAATACACAAAAGCTCTGGGGTTAGATTATGTAAAGATTGATGCTTGTGTTAACCATTGAATTTTGTTTCGAAATGAAATTGCGAATGAAGAAAAATGTCCTAAATGTCTGGCTCCTAGATGGAAGGAGAAAGTCATGCAAGGTGGTGATGAGTATTCAGATGGCGAGGATGTCGAAAAGACAACTCGGGTTCCTTAATTGATCTTGCGTCATTTCCCCTTAATTCCATGATTACAAAGGATGGTTATATCTTCCATGTTAGAAAGGCTATACGATGGCATAAAGATGATAAGAAAGGTGATGGGATAATGAGACACCCTGGAGATTCAGAAGCATGGAAGTCTTTGGACAAAACATTTTTAGACTTTGCTAAAGATGCACGTAATATACGATTGGGTTTAGCTAGTGATGGGTTTAGTCATGGGGCTAATATGAGCAGTAGATATAATATTTTGCTAGTGATGTTGGTGCCGTACAATCTACCCCCTTGGATGTGCATGAAGAGTGATAATATGATATTATCTTTATTAATTCCTGGCCCTAAATCTCCAGGAGATGATATAGAATTTTTGCAACCTCTAGTAGATGAACTTAATGAAATGTAGGAGTTTGGGGTAAAAACTTTGGACGCCTATGTGAAAGAGACTTATAATATGCGAGCGGTGTTGTTATGGACCATTAATGACTTTCGAGCTTATGCTAATTTGTCTGGTTGAAGTACTAAAGGGGCCCTTGCATGCCCTAATTGTCATTTAGACACAAAGTCTCACTATTTGAAGCATGAACACAAATATTGCTATACTAAACATCGGAGGTGGCTACCAATCGATCACAAATGGAGGCTTAATAGAAGCTCCTTTGGTGGTAAGGCACAAAGGGGTCCTCCTTCAGATCCTCTAACGGGGTTTGATGTTTTGGAGCAATTAAATGGACACTCAAATGTGGAGTTTGGAAAAGCTTCTAAGGGAAAACGCGAGAGAGGTGAAAGATATATCGTGCATTAATGGAGAAAACAGAGTGTCTTTTTCCAATTACCTTATTGGAGACATCTCTTGGTTCGACATAACTTGGATGTGATGCATATGGAAAAGAATGTTTATGAAAGTATATTAGGCACAATGCTTGATTTACCGAGAAAGAATAAGTACTCCTTAAATGTCCGACTAGACTTAGTAGACATGAAAATGCATGATAAGCTACGTCCAAAGTAACTTGCGAATGATAAATAGCAAGTCCTACCAACACCTTACAACCTGACTTTGAATGAAAGGAGAAAAATAGTAACATTTCTATCCAAATTAGCTTTTCCAGGCGCTTATTCATCAAACATTTAAAGGTATGTCTCCTTGTAAGACGAAAAGGTAATGGGATTGAAAACTCATGATTTTCACGTTTTCATACAAGAGTTACTAAGACCTCCCTTCCAAGGTGTTTTAGATGAGAATGTTCTAATGCCTTTACAAGAGCTCAGTCCGTTTTTCAAGCAATTGTGTTCTAAAACCTTAAAGGTAGCAGAACTAGAGAAGATGTAAATGAATATAGCAATCACCTTATGTAAGCTAGAGCACGTATTCATTCCTGCCTTCTTTGATGTGATGATACATCTCCCGATTCACTTGGCTACCGAAGCTAGAATGGCCGGTCCTGTACATTATCGTTGGATGTATCGTTTTGAAATGTCAGTTTTAGTAGTTATATGGTTATTATAGGATTGTATACATGTAGTGTGTTTTACTAATATTTCTCTTTTAGGGCAATGTAAACGTTTAAATCATTCGTATGAAACAAAGCTCACCCAGAAGCTTCAATTGCTAACTGGTACATTGAAATGGAATGTCTGACATTTTGCTCAAGATATATGTCTAAGATCGAGACGTTACACAATCGTCCAGATCGAAATGATGACATTAACAATCCTCAATCCTGTAACTTGACCGTCTTCTCTAAAATAGGCAAGCCTTTAGGGAACGCAAGTCGAACAAAAATGACTGATAAGGAGAGACGAGAAGCTCAACTTTATGTCATGTTTAATTGTGATGAAGCAAAACCTTTCTTGACGTAAGTGTGATTCTATTTGTAATGCATAAGGATTTTTTTTTCGTTAATAGAACTAATTATTTTCTTACATTCTTATGTCTAGTGAGTATGAGCATGCACCAATTCTCAAAGGATTGGCCTTTGCAAGTGGTTTGAAGATAGAGTAAGTGAACACACTAGTTTTATTTTTTGTATCTTTTTTTTTTGTTTCCCTGTTTAATTAAGAATGATATGTAGATTAAAAAACTATGGAAAGAACAAGATCCAAGAGTTACCAGAGCATTGTTGTGTTTAGCACGAGGATCGATGAAAGGTGTTGTCACTTTTGATGGACACGGGTTTAGATTTCACACTAAAAAGCAGCAAAGAAATTGAAAAACTCAAAATAGTGGCGTAGGTGTGAAAGGGGACGAGGAAAGTGGGCAAAAGGATTTCTATGGGGTTTTAGAGAAGGTTATTGTGCTAGAGTATGATGCTCTTAAGAATCGAACTAGTCCGAATATCGTGTTTTTTAAGTGTAAGTGGTTTAATGTGTTCGACGAGGGAAAAGGGATTAAAAAGGGTAATTTAGGAGCAGTGCTTATTATTGTAACTCAGAGGTTAAAAACCAATGAGTCATTTGCATTAGCTTCTGAAATTAAGAGAGTTTTTTATGTACCATGTCATAATGAGCCACAATGGAGATTTGTTATTAAGGCAAATCCAAGGAACTTTTTTAATTTCTCTAACGACGAAGAAACTGAAGAAATTGAATCATTATGTGAACATGTGCCACACTCTGTAACCAATTACGAAGATGATCAAGATGAGGATATTCCAATAGTGAGAAATGATGTTGAATATAACTTGGTTGAGGCTCATATCGAAGAAGATTTGATGAATGAAGTGGATAATGAACATGAGGAGGATGAAGATGATGAATAGATCGAAGAAAGTGAGGATGATTTTTCGGACACGGAAGATGAACCTATCTTGCATGATTTATTACAATTCTTTTGAAGACGAGGGGTCTCAAAGTGATAGTTCTAGTAATTCATCTACTAGCAAGTGAGTAATGGGATATTTTATCGAGATACACTCTAAAAATTATGTTTTAACCTTTAATTTTATAATATTTAAGTAATGTTTAAGTTTACTTTATTATTACCTATTTACTATTTTGAGAATAGCAAATGTTTTGCTTATTTTACAGTATTTGAAGAGTTGCGGTAGTAAGAGTTACGTCAATTCTAGGAGGAGCCAGATTCAGGGATTATATTAAAGCTATATTTCTTTTTGTTTAATTTACATTTAGCAAATATCGAGATACCATATTTTGACACCATTTTGTGTTTTTTTTGTGACTATTTTTGTTTGTCTAAGACATAATAATACTGGCACTTTATTGCAGATTATAGTTCAAAATTTGGATAATTTATCTTTGTGTGTTTATTTGTTTGAAGTATAAGAAAAGATAAGTTGGATTTGTGTACTCCTTGTACTTTGATATCTATATGCATTTCTATTAATATATTTCAATAATAACTTTCAAGTTGGTAAGCATTTGTTCATCTCCTTTCTCTTACAAATGTATTAAGTTATATGTTTTCTCTGTCTTTTAATCTAAAGTCAACTAACTTTTTTTTATATGAAAATGTCAATCGTCTCAACATCATCCGAACAAAATCAACCTAATGATGAACCGCCAAAGCATACTTACCGTGAGCAACGAAGACTTGACGAAGACGAGCTTCGACAAAAATATCCTGATCGTAAGAGGCGTGGGCATACTAGGGGAATGAAATATTACATTAGAAGGCCAAGAAATTTTGAAGAAAAAGTCAAGGTCAGTTTCATGGATGAGGTTCGATGTGTGATTGGTGAAAAGGCAGATGAATTTCTATGTGATTATAGCAAGTGGGTAAATGGCGATGCCTAAGTCGTATCAGCTTTCGCGCAAATTAAATCAATGTTGTCCTACACAAACGTAGTATAAGGTAGCAAGGTTCGATCCATAGAGAAGTAGGGTTTGGTATGGTTAAACGTGTGCTATGGTAACAATGGGGGGGGGGGGGGGGGGTTTCACACAAAAGTATAACAAAGAAAGACTAAGCAAACGGTGATCAAAGAATAGACAAGTACTTGGCAATCAATCTTAACAACCAATTCAAACTTTGATCATAGAACAACTCAATACCTATAGCTACTTGAATGCCCTATTGCGAATCAAAAGATTCAATCTCCCCTAACTTAGTGGTAAGATTAAGCAAGCGCTCTAATCCAATCCTTAATTGTTCAACAACCTAGCCCAAGCGTTCTAGGTTCAACTAAACAATTAGATAACAACTAAGGAGATGTCAATAGGATAAACTAGCATTCACACAAGCGGTCAAACGCAATTTTATATGACGATTCCTCTTATGCACAACTATCCAAAAGCATGTGATAATTGGGCACAAAACTACAAACTCTAGATAATCTCAAAGCAGACAATTATCTAGATAGCAACGATTGTGAAAAGCCACAAGTTAAATGATCAGATTAACTCAAAGCACAAAACAATCTAGCATGAAGACTATGAAGAATCATCAAACATTCAAGAAGCAAACAAAAGGTAATGGTTAAACTCACAAAGTGGATGAAGAGGTTGCTCCAATTGATTAACCAAGCTGGGAAATTAGTTCTTCATAATCTAACTAAAAGACTACAATTTTTATTTGAATTGTACTCCCTAAAAAACAGATGAAAAACGATACCTAAAACAAAAGACGAAATGTTCTTTTAATAAATAAAAAAAAACAGGGGAAGACAAAAAGTGGATTCCTCGTAACAGGGGCTCCGCAATCGCCGAGGGGGTCCGCGCCCGCGGTGAGGTCGCGGAGAAGCTCTCGGCGTTTTCTTCATTAATTCGTCGCGCCCGTGGCAAAATCTTTTACGACCGCGATAACCACCCGTACAGCTTCTCATCAAAAAGGTTAAAAATGACTTGATCATACCAAAATGTTCAACAAGCACGAATCTCACTTCCTTGCTTCACTATCATAACTCTTCAAAGAGCTTCATCGACTTGCTAACTTTCCAACTTGAACTTTCTCCAACATAAATGAGCTCAAATGATTCAAAATAGCAAATTACAACATAGTTGAGAAAAAGATAAATATCATTACAAAACTTGTGTCAAATCCCATTAGTAAGTAGTGAAAAAGTGTCAAGAATGGCATATAAACATGGCATATCAAATTCCCCCATGCTTAAACCTTTACTCGTCCTCGAGTAATATCCTAATCCCATTCTAGATCCAAGGTCTATCAAGAAATGCATGGAGAAATTTACAGAGTATCCAAACCTAACACCACTACTCCAATCCAAAGCAAATGAATGATGAATCGCAACTAGCTAAAGTTTGGGCGGAAGTAAACTCAACGCACCAGAACCCTAACCATATTATCACTCCACAATCCACAATGAGTCAACTTGGCGCGAAAATGTTCTCAACACAGCGAAGCTAACTGCACAAAAGACCAAAGAGCAAAGGGAGCTAACATGTCCTAAATCCCCCAAGCTCAACTCACACACTGCTCCCTCAAAATAAAGCCTTGGTTCGGAATAACACCATGAAACCAAGAGCTTACCTCTTTAGAAACACCAACGCGCCTAATAACTACAAGATAAAGAAACAGGATTTCTTACCTACCTCCAAACTATAACACCAACCTCCTTATATCGCCAAATGAGTGACCTACCCAAAACGACGCTTCCACTCCCTTCTTATGACACCACTTCGGAAGAACAAATGTATCAAAGATCCGCTCATTTTTCCTAGGCGCTTTTTCAGGTTTTCACCTAGCCACTCGTTTTGCCTAGGCGCCTTTTCAGGTTTTCACCTAGCCACTCATTTTTTCTTTTCTGTTTTATTTTCTCTCTCTTTTTTTTTTTAAAGAGGAAATGCAAAACAAATCACATACTGTAAAATATTTACAACATAGATACAACTCTCCCCCATGCTTAAAGGACACATTGTCCCCAATGTGTAAGAAAATCTAAAGAACAAGCAAGAGGGAGAACAAACCTCTAGGCATCACCACGACGTGCCTCGCCGTTACCGGAGCCACTGGAGCTGGATGCTCCACCAGGAAATTCGCCAAAAGGAACATAGCTACCACCATATTGCTGCTGAAATAAAGCATCCAAATGTCTCATGTAACCCATAGTAGCATTACCCTGGAGCATAAGAGCACTCAATTGCTCCTCGATAGATGAAAGTCTACTTCCTTCTCCATGCTCCAACTCCATATCAAAATCTCCATCACCTTCATCATCCTCATCTACCTCATCCAAAAATACCACCACCAACCTTGGGCCTGATAAAGAAATCGGCCACAGTGGGGCCAAAAGGAAAGCTCTCCCAAGGAAGGAAAATGAAACCATCACCACAACTTATCTGGAAAGGAGGACCATCAGAATTCTTCAACATGTTCATCTTTAACAAAGTTCGTGCATTAAACAATAGAAATTTATCGGACACCGGATCACAGGCATTATTAGGAGCATAACCCAAACATGTAATCAATTGTGTAATCATACCTCCCATGCTAAGGTGGCCACCCAACTTGGTGTGCACATCAATGTAAGACTTAAGCCATAGGTCAGCCCAATCCGAATACCCGCACTACCCGGAAGCAAGGCACGAAGATAGCTCATCTCTACTTGGTTCAACTTCCCCGTCTCACCCATGCAAAAGATAGTCATGCCAAGAAAATACGCAGCCATGCGTAGGGCAGGGTGACGGATACTACTAATCTTCTCACCGCCACTACTAAGGGGTAACCCAGAAATGCGATACCAAAAGGTACCAAAATCCTCAGACGGAACACCCATGGGTACAAAAGGGTTGGCGGCTGCTGGAGCGACCCAACCAAAAGCCTCACGAACTTGGCCCAAAGAAGTATCACGAACCCGATCATGCATCCTAAAACGAATGCGGGTGTCTCCCCTATGCTTCACCAATGTGAGAGTGGACATAAATTCATAAACACACCTCTTATAAGTGCGAGGTGCATAATCAAGTATACCCAACAATCCGGCTCTACCCAACATCTCCCGAAATCAATCTAACAACCCCAACTGAGCCAAGAAGTTAGTATCAATAAACTTAGTACACTGGAAAACTCATTTGTATTTACTAAGATTTCTCCAAGTAACCTTTTGCTCCCGGTTCAGTCCATTCAAACCCATGGTGTCAATTATCACTTCACTAGCAACAGGTTCCTCTTGAGCCTTAGGCTCATTGGAACTTTGGGCACGACCACGCTTCCGCAGCATGGTTATAACAATCACACTATCACAAGGGTAACTCAAGTAATCCAAAAGCAATTCCACCCTCAACTCTCAAAGTAAACTTCCAAAAATTCACTCCAAACTCACAAATTCAATCCTCAACAATGTCTTCACAACCACAAAGAAGTCCAAAACACAACAATCCACCACTATCTCAATAATCAATCAACCACAAATAACAACTAAGGTAACTTCCAAAAAGAGAGTGAAAAATTGAAGTTTTACCTTATAGAAGAAACAAAAGAGTGGTTGACCCATTACCCAAGTGAGAACACCACCCCAAGAATGCTCCGTGCTCCTTTAATTGCTTAAGAACTCCAAGAATCGAAAACCCCCTAATTTTAGGAATTTCAATGGATTTTGTAAAAAAAATGAAAAGTGGAGATTTTTGATGATGAATGAGTGAGTAAGTAATTTGGGAGAGTGAGAAAAAAGGATTTAATGAGTGAAAGAGAGGAATTTGAGTGAAGGAATTTGATGGAGATGAGATGGGGATAAGTGTTTGTGCGAATAGAGAGAGAAGGGGTCGAAAAGGATGGGAGAAAGAAGGAAGAAAAAAGGGTGAAAGAAAAAAAAATAACTGACGAAAATACGCGGGTCCGCGACAGCGGCGTGGAGGTCCGCTCCCGCGGAAGGGTTCCGCGATCGCGGGCGGGTCGCGGAACTGCTCTCGGCACTTTTTGTCGCATTTTGGGCCGCACCCGCTGATCCTTGTGTCGCGCCCCCGGAAGGCTGCCGCGGTCGTGGCTTTCCCGCGGAGATGTTCTCGGCAAAAATTTCAATATTTTTGATTTTCAAAAGGAGCGGTGATGAAATTCACTCCTTCCTACTCTCTTCTTAGTGCCCAAATGTACACATAGAAAAGAAAAAAAACACGAACACCAAAAACACACAAAAACAAAACATAACAAATTATTTAAAAATAAAATATATACAAATCACGGGTTGCCTCCCAAGAAGCGCTTAGTTTAAAGTCGAAAGCTCAACATCATGCAATCACAAAATTCCTACTCATAGCGAGGAGCATAGAGTTCCACGAACTCTACATCTTCCACTTTCTCAAACTCAAAATAAGGCTTAAGCCTTTGGCCATTCAATTTGAAAACACTATTCGTACTCAAACTATGGATATCAACTGCACCATGAGGGTATACCTTCACAGCTACAAAAGGACCATCCCAACGGGATCGAAGCTTACCCGGAAATAATCTCAAGCGGGTTTGGTAGAGAAGTACCTTGTCACCCACCTTAAACTCTTTTCGCATAATTATTTTATCATGCCAAGCTTTTGTCTTCTCCTTGTAGATGGCTGCATTCTCATGACTCCTGGCGGATTTCCTACAAATTTTGCAACTGAAGCTTCCTATGGTCTCCGGCCCCATCAAAGCGCATATTCAGCTGCTTAATTACCCAATAAGCTCTATGCTTAAACTCCACGGGCAAATGACAAGCCTGACCGAAAACCAATCGATAAGGAGACATGCCAATAGGGGTCTTGTAGGCAGTCCGATAAGCCTACAATGCGTCATCAAGACGGGAACTCCAATCCTCGCGGCTGGGGTTCACGGTCTTTTCCAAAATAGACTTAACTTCCCTATTAGACACCTCCGCTTGACCATTGGTTTGAGGATGGTAGGGTGTGGAAACCTTGTGATTAACTCCATACTTCCTCATCAAAGCCTCAATGGTCCGGTTGCAAAAATGAGTTCCTTGATCACTAATCATAGCACGGGGTACACCAAACAAGGAGAAAATTTGAGACTTGACAAAACCTGCCACAACTTTAGCATCGTTAGTCTTGGTGGCCTTCGCTTCCTCCCCACTTGGAAACGTAGTACACCGCAAGGAGAATGTAAAGATTACCTCCTGAGTTGGGAAATGGGCCCATGAAATCAATGCCCGACACATCGACGATTTCACAATAAAGAAGAGAGTTTTGGGGCATTTCATTTTGTTGGGAGATATTCCCAACTCTTTGACACTTGTCACAAACCTTACAAAAAGCATAGGCATCACGAAAAAGACTTGGCCAAAAATGCCCACCACATGCATGAGAACGACAAAATTCAAGAATAGAAGCTACCTCACTTTCCGGAATGCATCTCCGGACAATTTGATCGGCACAATGTCTCCAAAGGTATGGATCATCCCAAACATAGTATCTTGCATCACTTTGTAGCTTATCCTTTTGCACCTTAGTAAATCTGGGGGGAAACTCATGAGACACAAGAAAATTCACAATGTTAGCAAACCAAGGGTGTACATCACGGATAGATTACAAGGCCTCATCCGGGAACTCTCCAAGAATAGCCTCTTGAGAGTGGGGTTTGTCCTCATCGTGGACAAGACGACTCAAATGATCAGCCACAAGATTTTCAACTCCTTTCTTGTCTTTAAGCTCCACCTCAAACTCACTAAGAAGCAAAACCCATCGAATGAGGCGGGGTTTGGCTTCCTTCTTTGGCATCAAGTATTAATAGCTGCATGGTCAGTGTACACAATGACCTTGGTTTCAAGGAAGTAGGACCGAAACTTTTCAATCGCAAAAACAACAGCTATCATTTCTTTCTTAGTGGTGCTATAGTTTCTTTGAGCCCTATTCAATGTCATAGATGCATAATGTATTACATGAGACACTCTACCACTCTTTTGACTCAAAACAGCCCCCACGGCATAATCACTTGCATCACACATGATCTCAAAAGGGAGAGACCAAATGGGGGCTTGAATGACGAGGGCCGAAGTAAGCTTCTCTTTTAAAGAGTCAACGACCTTCTTACAAGCATCATCAAACACAAAATTAACATCTTAAAGGCCTTCTTACAAGCATCATCAAACACAAAATTAACATCCTTTTGCAAGAACTTGCACAAGGGAGAGGACACCTTAGAAAAATCTTTTATAAACCTCCGGTAAAAACCGGCATGACCAAGGAAATACCTGACTTCACAGACACTAATAGGGTAGGGAAGGGATTGAATCACATCTATCTTTGCTTTATCCACCTCTATCCCTCTAGATGAAACAACATGACCCAACACTATACCTTGCTCAACCATGAAATGGCATTTTTCAGAACTTAGCACAAGATGAGACTCAATTCTACGCTTCAAGACAAGGGACAAATGGTACAAGCATTGATCAAAAGAGTCACCTTGAATGGTGAAATCATCCATGAAAACCTCTAGAAACTGCCCCACAAAGTCAGAGAAAATGCTTAACATACACCTTTGAAAGGTGGCGGGGGCATTACAAAGTCCAAAAGGCATGTGCTGATATGCAACGGTGCCAAAGGGACATGTAAATGTTGTCTTTTCTTGGTCCTCGGGAGAAATGGGCACTTGAAAATAGCCTGAGTATCCATTCAGGAAACAATAGAAAGCCCTCCCTGCAAGTCGCTCAAGCATTTGGTCAATAAAAGGGAGGGGGAAATGATCCTTTCTAGTTACCAAATTCAAACGACGATAATCAATACATACCCTCCACCCGGTTTGAGTTCGGGTGGGCACCATCTCACCATTGGCATTAGGAATCACTGTGAGACCACCTTTCTTTGGCACCACTTGCGTGGGACTTACCCATTTACTATCGGAGATGGGTTAAATAATACCCATTTGGCACAACTTGATTACCTCCTTCTTTACCACCTCCATCATGGGTGGGTCATAACGCCATTGAGGCTGCCTCACCGGTTTAGCTTCATCCTCCAACAAGATCCTATGCATGCATGTGGATGGACTAATGCCACGAATGTCTGCAATAGACCACCCAATTGCCATCAAATGCTCATTGAGCACCTCCATCAATTCGCTATCTTGCTCCAAGTTCCACTTGTTGGAAATGATAATTGGAAAAGTCTCTTTCTCACCTAGGAAGACATACTTCACATGCTCCGGGAGAGTCTTGAGCTCAACATCGGGGGCCTGCACAACAGAAGGAACCGATCTTGTGCTAGGCACAGTAAGCGGTATGGGCTTATAGTTTGAGGAATTCAAAGGGAGTTTGGAAAGCTCATTCAATTCAACAACAACTTCAAGCACATTATTTGGCAAATAAAACTCCAAAGAATCATCAATCAAACTAAAGTCCAAAACACTTTGCAAATGATCATCACGTAAGACATCAAACAGACCTTGAACACATGGCTCAAACACATCAATGGAACAGAGAGAGTAATCCTCAATATTAGGGTATATCATGGCATCATACATATTAAACTCAATGATTTGCCCATCAAACTGAATGGTTAGAGAACTGGTGTCACAATCAATCTTAGTCTTAGCCGTTTTCAAGAAGGGCCTCCCTAAAAGAATAGGGGTTGAATGCTTATCATGCTCCATATCAATCACGTAAAAATCAGCGGGGAAAGTCAACTTATCAACTACCACAAGAACATCTTCAACTACACCTCTAGGAATGGAAGAGGACTCATACAAAGAATAAGGAAGCACATTGATGGAGGCTCCTAAATCTAACATGGCCCTATCAATCTTAGTGTCACCAAGAGTTATAGGAATAGTGAACATGCCCGGATCATCACATTTCTTAGGCATTCTCTTTTGGAAAACAGCGGACACATGTTCACTAACCTTAACCGTTAGTTTCCCCTTAACACTACTTTTCCTCTTAATTGAACACATCTCCTTTAACCACTTAGCATATAAAGGCGCAGTCTTAATCAATTGCAACAAAGGAATATTCACATTACATTGGCTAAATGTTTCATAATTATCCTTAGAAAAATCAAGCTTACTATTGTCCTTAAGTGCATCGGGAAAAGGGGGTGTCGGTTTGTAATCCGGGAAAGATTTTATCTCTTGGTGAGAGCTAGTACTCACCACTTTTTCAACCTCTTTGGATGGAGTAAGAACCTCCACCTCCTCATCTTCTACTCTTGTCTTCTCTTCCACAACATTGCCCTTTCCGGGCGCATGATCAACAAGCTCCTTGCCACTTCTTAATATCACAACACTCACATTCTTCTTGGGGTTCACCTCGGTTTGAGATGGCAATTTTCCAGAATTTTGGGCCTCAAGCCTATTCATGACACTAGACATTTGGCCCACTTGTGTCTCCAAGTTGTAAATGCTTGACTTGGTCTCTTCCTGAAATTGCACCAAATTGGACTGCATGGCAGTCACATTTTTAGTCAAGGCTTTGATCATATCTTTGGTGGACATTGAGTTAGAGCTAGAGGATTGCCCTTGAGGTTGATATGGTTGCTTGAAGGGAGGAGGGCGATTTCCTTGTTGGAAATTTTGATTCCCTTGAAAGTTATGATTCCCTTGCTTGTAACTGAAAGCCGGATGATCTTTCCAACCGGGATTGTATGAATTGGAAAAAGGATCATACTTTCTCTATCCTTGATAGCCCACAACATTCACCTCTTGCAAGATTGGGCAAGAATCGGTAGGATGACCGGTATTGGAGCAAATTCCACAAGCTTTCACTTGTTGAGGATTGTTACTCATCATGAACTGCCGGAACATATTCTTAAGGTCGGACACCTCCGACTCCAAAGATGATTTAGAACTTGCAGCTTTAACACCCCGGGTGGCATTCCTCTTAGAATAAGTGCGGGAACTCTCAGCAAACTCACTTATGAGCTCCATGGCTTGGAGTGGGGTCTTGTTATCAATGTTACCCCCACAAGCAGCATTCACCATCCTTCTCTCATCCGGAATAAGCCCACCAACTAAGTATAACACAAGATCCTTCTCGGGAAAACCATGGTTGGGACAACAAGCAATGAGCCTCTTAAAACTCTATAAGTAGTCATAAAGGATCTCATCATATCCTTGCTCAATGTTGCTAATGGCCCTCTTAAGCTCATTGAACTTGCTTGAAGGAAAGAACTTCTCCAAGAAAGCCTTCTTCATCCCCCTCCATGTGTTGATACTATTGGGGCTTAAATGATAGAACCAATCATTAGCCTTATCCTTCAATGAGAAAGGAAAGGCTCACAGTTTGATTTGGTCCTCCGTAACACCCCTTGGCTGCATACTAGTACAAACAGTATGGAATTCCGAAAGATGTTTGATTGTATCCTCCCTATTTAAACCATGGAAGCTTGGCCGTAAATGAACAAGACCCGATTTTAACTCAAAAGTAACATTCTCCCCAAATTCCGGGTATCGGATGGCCAATGGTGCCTGGTCCATATTAGGAGCGGAAAGCTCCCTCAATGTCGGATCAACTCTTGGCGGCATCTCTTCTTCCTCAAGACCAATGTGATAAGGCAACTCACGGAAGTGATCCCGAATTTCCTTCCTCAACTAAAAGAGTGTTCTTTCGATCTCTGAATCAAAAAACAAAGCTCCTCGATTAGTAGAACGGGTGTGAACCATATGAAAGGTTCACACACCAAAAATAAGAAAAAACACACAAATAAACAACCCAAACACGCTGCCTTCCCCGGCAACGGCGCCAAATTTGGCGATGCCTAAGTTGTACCAGCTTTCGCGCAAATTAAATAAATACTGTCCTACACAAACATAGTATAAGGTAGCAAGGTTCGATCCACAAAGAAGTAGGGTTTGGTATGGTTAAACGTGTGCTATGGTAACAATGGAGGGGGGGGGGTTCACAGAAAAGTATAACAAAGAAAGACTAAGCAAACGGTGATGAAATAACAGACAAGTACTTGACAATCAATCTTAACAACCAATTCAAACTTTGATCATAGAACAACTCAATACCTATAGCTACTTGTATGCCCTATTGCGAATCAAAAGATTCAATCTCCCCTAACTTAGTGGTAAGATTAAGCAAGCGCTCTAATCTAATCCTTAATTGTTCAACAACCTAGCCCAAGCATTCTAGGTTCAACTAAACAATTAGATAACAACTAAGGAGATGTCAATAGGATAAATTAGCATTCACACAAGCGGTCAAACGCAATTTAATATGATGATTCCTCTTATGCACAACTATCCAAAAGCATGTGATATTTGGGCACAAAACTACAAACTCTAGATAATCTCAAAGCAGACAAATATCTAGATAGCAACGATTGTGAAAAGCCACAAGTTAAATAACCAGATTAACTCAAAGCACAAAACAATCTAGCATGAAGACTATGAAGAATCATCAAACATTCAAGCAAACAAAAGGTAAAGGTTAAACTCACAAAGTGGATGAAGAGGTTGCTCCAATTGATTAACCAAGTTGGGAAATTAGTTCTTCATAATCTAACTAAAAGACTATAATCTTTATTTGAATTGTTCTCCCCTAAAAACAGATGAAAAACGATACCTAAAACAAAAGACGAAATGTTCTTTTAATAAAAAAAAAAAAACAGAGGAAGACGAAAAGTTGATTCCTCGTAACAGGGGCTCCGCGATCGCGGAGGGAAGCACCGCGCCCGCAGAGGGGGTCCGCGCCCGCGGTGAGGTCGCAGAGAAGCTCTCGGAGTTTTCTTCATTAATTCGTCGCGCCCGCAGCGAAATCTCTCGCGACCGCGATAACCACCAGTACAACTTCTCATCAAAAAGGTTAAAAATGACTTGATCATACCAAAATGTTCAACAAGCACGAATCTCACTTCCTTGTTTCACTATCATAACTCTTCAAAGAGCTTCATCGACTTGCTAACTTTCCAACTTGAACTTTCTCCAACATAAATGAGCTCAAATGATTCAAAAGAGCAAATTACAACATAGTTGAGAAAAAGATCAATATCATTACAAAACTTGTGTCAAATCCCATTAGTAAGTAGTGAAAAAGTGTCAAGAATTCCATATAAACATGGCATATCAGTAAAGGAGTTTTGTCCCCTAAATACTAAGTATGTTTATGAATACTCTATTTTATTATTTATAGTGTTTCTCATGCGTAAAACACATCTCTAAGCTTTGTAATGAATGAAATTCTTTGATAGGAATTGGGCTAAAATAGACGCAGTTAAGAAGCAAAGGTTATATAACAAGATCTTGTAAATCATTGATGAAATATATACACTTCTAAAAATATTCCTCTCGTAACATAATATGATGTTTGCTGGAATTTAATTCATTTATCATTTATGGTGTCAAGAAAAGTATAATTTACCTTAAAAGGTTGGTGGAGAGGATATTGTTGACGTATCAAGCTTTCAATGTTCGTCTTTGTATAGACATTGGAGATTTAGGCTAAAGGAAAGATTCTATAGAGGCTACACAAAGTCACAAGCAAGACACAATAGACCCTTGACTATTGATAAAGACCAATGGGATTGGTTGATTGACAATCATTGGAGTACCGAAAAACAAAAGGTTAATTCCTTTCTCATGTTATCAGTTTACTTATAAAATTTCCTTTCTCATGTTATCAGTTTACTTATAAAATGTGCTAGACTGTTTTTCATTTAGTAAAAAGCAATCGTTGGTTTGACGCGTTTCATCAAATATTTACTAAAATTGTTTCTCATTTACTAAGATTTTTTCCCAATTTATTACTTTCACATGCACTTGTAGCATATTAGCAAAATTAATACAGAAAATAAGCTAAAGTTGACTGAAACACCAGCCAATGGCTCAAGATCTACAGCAAGAATAATGTATGACATGGTCGGTATTGTCTGTAATTCTCGCTTTCTTTATTATATGATGTACCATATGTTTCATTTGTTATATTATATGTAGATGAATTAGCCACCCGTTGTTCCGACCCAAGATCTTGAAGGATCATCCAAACCCGTTCAAGTGGAGCAAGAACCCATCTATGTTATATAATTTTGAGAATACCAAAAAGTAGGTTATTCAACTATGTTAAAATATCGATCATTACTTGATTTACGTCCTATTAAAAAGTAGCTGATAACGGTAAAGGTATAGCTCATGGTATAAACACTTGAACGTCAACAATAGGAACGATGAAGCAGTGACTGCTTGTCGTCTTACGATCAATATTCTCATTGCATTTATATTCCTTCATCCATTCCTTTCTTTCATCCTGTTTCTATTGTTGGTTAGGCTTCCTCTAATCGTAGTGTTTTCTTGTTAATTCTGCCTTTAATGAACTGTTCTTTATCTCCTGTTGATATAAAGATGTGACAGAATGGAGAAAAACTAGGGATGGTTAAAGGTAATGAGCTTAAGGTGCTATAATACACAGATAAGTAACCATCATGTTTGGAGGGAGAGAATAGATGAACAACCCCAGAACATTAACAAAAACTGCTTATAGTTCATGGGTATAGCAAAACTCGTCTTCCCCTTGAACATTGATATTTTCGTTCCAGCAGCAGATAATATAAGTTGCGACTACTTGTTGTCTTTCGATCAATGTTCTTGTTGCATTTATATTCCTTCATCCATTCCTTTATTTTCTCTTGTTTCCATTATTGGTTAAGCTTCCTCCAATCTCAGTGTTTTCTTATTGATTTTGCGTTTAATGAACTGTTCTTTATCTCCTGTTGATATGTGAACGCCCTTTAGTGAATGTCATTTTCTTCACCTTATAAGGATTTCTTTATCTTTACACCACTGGTATGAAGATAACCGTTAAGATTTTAGCCTCACTATTATGATTGAAGTAGTACTTACTTTCCATTTCCGAGGATACCAATGCCCCTGTAACGACTTGGACCATAATCTAATCATCCATGTTGCATCCCTTGCAGACCCCCCTTGCTGCAGCTTGCACCCCTTGAAGACCCCCTGCTGCCACCACCCCCTGCAGACACTCCCTTTACTGCCGCCACCCCCTGTAGACACTCCCCCTACTGCCACCACCCCCTGCAGACACTCCCCCTACTGCCACAACCCTATGCACTCTTTTAAGTGTATTTCCAAAAGATCTTCCCTCTTTTACTTTATTCCTTTTATTTGAATTTTTTTTCCCCCCTTTTTACCATCTCATGTCCCTATCATATGGCCCACCATTACATTATTAATTCAATTTTACTCCCTTTCTCTCTCCTACTTTAACTCCTTTTTATTTGTTTATTAATCTTAACCCCTTTTTGTCTCCTACTTTACCATCTCCATACCCCGCACAAATGGATCCTCCTTGGAATCTATAGGAATAGTAACAAGGAAGATCTTTAGGAAACGGAGGTAGTATGTAAATTGGGTATAACTTTTGATAAATAATTCGCAATATTATAAATTTTTTTACCCATTGGAAAGTTCTTGAAGTAAGTTTCATATACAATATAGTTTTACAATTTATGAAAATATATTTATTTAGATGAAAAATAACATATTATTTATTCTTTATTGTAAATAATATAAAAATTACTATAAAAATAGCCTATTATATGTAACAATAGCAATTATGTCTTTCAAAGCCATACTTTCAAAATTTGAGATATATGTTGTGTTCCCTGTTTTGAGTTTTGAGTGATGATAAACCACATTAAACTATTATATTGCATGCATGTTTCTGTTTACATGTGTAGGTGCCAAAGTACGAGTTCAATGGATAGAAAGACGAAGCTTGTGAAGCCAAGTCTTGAAGAATTGCATGAAGACCAAGATCATTTTGTAGCATTTAGGTCTTAGATGCAATGTAAGTGGTATAAAGGTTTTGATGCACTAAAGGTTTGAAACTAGAGAGATGAGCTAGTTGTGGATGACAAGAAACCTCGGTTACTTGTCATACACAACTACAAGTGGTTGTTTGGAACAGTCTGGGAACAAATCTGAACCAATCCTCTAGGTTTTACTTCATGCATTCGTATTTTAGGAAATTTTTTCTTTCCTCGCAAAATTACTTTTCAAAATACACGGATGCATGGTTTGTTGTGCAAGGAAGATTTCTTAAGTATGGCAAGTGTATTGTGTGATATTATACTGAGTATATTTTCCTTGGAATAATTTCCATAATTCTAAGGAAAATATACTCTCATAATATCACCTATTATTCACGAGCCAAAGGCTTACTTAAGGAGTTATGGCTAGTACACAAACCCCAAGCTTTTGCACGCATATTTTCAGAATACTCTAAGCAAAAGCATTTCATCTCTGAATCTCTTAAATCTAAGCACAAACCCTAATACCACATAGATCTTAAACTACTCTCATTCTAAGCGTGAAAGGTTGTTTGTTCTTGAGAGAAAACTTGTTGTAAGTGAGCAAATTGTGAGTTCAGTTTGCTGGGGAAGTTGATCGGGGATCAACTTCATTTGGACCATCATAGTTGGTGGTTGGGTCGAACTTCCATAGGTGAAAGTTGGGGAATCATCTTGTGCATAGGTGCATAAGTGATTGAGTGTAATTCTTTTGTTATTCTGAGTTGATTAATAAAAGAGTGAGTGAGTGGAAGACGTAGACTTATTAGAAGTCGAACCTCATTAAATCCTTGTGTTGTTTATTCATTGCTTTTATTTCCGCTGCTAGAGAACTGTTCCTTTAATGTTCTTACTATAATCGAAAAATTAACAACATTCGGACAAACACTCAATTCACCCCCCCCCTCTTGAGTGTCACTTGCACTTACAATATAGAAAGATAAAATATACATATATATAGTTCTGAACCTATAGAATATCATGATGACGTTACATGAAGAATCAAATGAAAGTTTGTCAACGACATTGTAGAGGTCTTATGCAATTAAATAATTATTTTATTCCTAGATATTTATTGTATACATATTATTTATGTTTTTATTTTTCCATATATATATATATATATATATATATATATATATCAGATCTTATTCTTTTCTCAATAAAATTAATTCTACTAAAACTAATTGAAAATTCAAGATTCGAGTTTCTAGACTATTTTAGGTGGCAAATAATAAAAAAGGGAGAAGTTTGATAAGTCTTGATATGGTCGTGATTGATGAAGATATTTATTGTCTTAAATAGTATTTTCGATTATTAATAGAGGTTGTTTTAGATTTAATTAATTTCATTCATTCATTTTGGCTTTCTTATCTTCTATTATGTATGGGTTAGTGTTTATGTGCTATATTAAAAGTTGAAGTTGTGGATGTCACTCATATTTTTTTTCTCTATTCTTTTTGTCCGGCATCTATTAAATTATTACCATCTACTTTCTTAAAGTATCATTCAGATATTTTACATGTTATGTGTTAGCTATTGTTAGTTATCTCCATTATTGGGATACTATGTAATAATAGGCTTAGATAAAATATTCAATTAAACACTTAAAATAAAAGGGTTAATTGGCGCGAACAGCACCAACTATTAGTTTGGTGCAAAAAAAGCACCAACTATTAGTTTGGTGCAAAAAAAGCACCAACTAGACGAGTTGCGGTTGACAACACAAACTTCATAAGATGGGTGCATTTAACAACATAAATGAAGCTTTTGGCCTAAGATTCCATCTACGCCGGGGAATCTTCAATATTTTAACATTTTTAGGGAATCTCTTCCACTGAATCAATTTCCCATTTATTTCCCTACCTTTTGCTCCCAAAATCATGTGACCCTCATTTAACTATTTTAAACCCCAAAATTTCTTTCCCTAAATTCAACTCTACTCCAAGAAAATCCCCGAATTGATTTTCTCTTCAAAACCCTAGATGTTGAAGATGAGTGCCAAATCTTCAACAAATTTCATTCCAAAGGTAACATTCCATTTGTAACTGTGGAAGATTATTTTATTTCATAAGGTAACATTCCATTTCATTCAACTTCTTTATTGTTTGGAGAACATCAGGCAATCCATTGCTACGACGTATTTGAATCGAGCATCCTTTATATGACTTCTTCTTTGAATTTGTTGAAGATTTGGCACTTATCTTCAACATCTAGGGGTTTGAAGAGAAATTTAATTTAGGGGTTTTCTTGTAGTAGTGTAACGGCTCGAAAACATAGCCTTGAGAAAACACTTCGACCACTCTACATGTGAGCGCCAAAAATATTACATGTACGTATTCGTAATATTATCATAATTAAAGTAATCGTTTTTTGAATAAGAAATTGCTTGCATTTCATCTATGATCATAAAATGGTTTGAATAGCAGTAAAGTTATCGTATGACCATAGTAGGACAAGAAGAGTGAAGGACTACCTATGTTACAAGGTAGTTAAATTTTCTAGGAGGATAGGAGGAATAAATAAACGCTGGAAGGAAATTTCGAAGACAACATTGATGAAGGAAAGAAAAAAAAACCAAGTCTTATTTCAGATTTGGGACCTTGAAGTAAAACCACTATAAGGCCCTTGAATTAAGGAGGGAAAAATCTAAAAGTAATTGTATTGAGCCCTTCCATATGTGGAATAAGAATATATATCATTTGGTTGGGTTAGGAAGGGGTTTTTAGATCCCAAACATATGATAGAGTTGGATTAAGGGCTGCTGGACAGCAACTCAAAGAGGAGACATTATCTCATTTAAAATTAAGAGGAAAGTGGAATTTGGGAATGAAAATAAGTAGTAGACAACCCTAGGTTGACAACACAACTCTCAAAGCTCTTAAGTTCTACTATTTTGGCATTACCCACTCTCTCTCTTCCCTCGGCTTGCAACCCACCAGAGGTGAGACTTCTCTCCCTCTTCCTTTTCTTTTCTTCTCTTCTTCTTTCACTAGTAGAAAAACGCCGATTTGCGTCTCCTGATGTGCGTTGCACTGACACGGAAGTGACGCAAAAAACCTATTTACGTCGCATGACAAACAGAGTACGACGCAAAACATCAAAAACCATATCAGGATACGAGCAATATGCGTCGCATCCTCAGTATGTGCGACACATATTACCTTTTTGCGTCGCATGCTACTAATGTGCGACGCATATTGCTGCGTGTAGTGGGGAGTAAAGTGAGGCCAATGTGCATCGCACTAGGGGATGGGTGCGGCGCACAAAGGTAATGTGTGTCGGACCCTCTGACCTGTCCGACGCAAATTACTTCCCTCCTTTTTGTAAATTTCCCAACGGCCTTTTTTTTTTTTCGAGCCCTAACTCAATACAACTGCTGCTCTACTCTCTCTCTCTCTCTCTCTCCTGCGACACCCTCGTTCACACTCAAACAAACCGGCGCTCACACTCTCGCTGGCGCACCCTCGCTCACAATCTCGCCGGCGCACCCTCAATCTTATCGGCGACTTCCTCTTCTGGTGCGACTCTCTCTCCCCCTCTCTCTCATTCTCGGTCATTACTCTCGCCAGTGCCCTCTTCACCGGCGCACCCTCGCTCACATTCTCGCCGCCGGTGACGACTCCCTGCATCGGTTCTCTCTCTCTTACGTATCTCGGTCTAAGTTGCTTGTCGCATCGGTTCTCTCTCTCTCAATCTCCCTTCGCTGCACCGGTTCTCTCTCAATCTTTGCCGGCATTTACAGCGACTTGCCGCCGCCACGGACTGACTTGCCGCCGTCGGTCCCGCTGCCGGCAATGTATGTATTTCTTGGTTTTTTTGTTTTTTTTTGTATTAATGTATATTAATCATGTATTTTCAAGTTATTTTAATTTTTTTAGGGGTTGCTTTGAATAATTTTAGTTCTAATTTTTGTTAAGGGGTTAAAATTAGAATTCAAATCATGATACACATGTGTGAAATAATTTTGAGATTATTTTAGGATATTGTAGCTGATGAATTTGTATAGTTTGTGTAGTATATAGTTTCTTGAATGCTCTCTTTAGAATTATGTGCTTCAATTATGAGTTAGAATTCTTGAATGCTCACTTTAGAATTTGTATTCCTTTACATTGTAGTTTAGTTGCCACCTTAGTCCTCATCGATTTGTCGGTGCTCCAAGCTCGCGTCTTTGTGCTTGTCCTCGCTACTCCTTGAAAGCAGAGGTATGCATTATAGCTTTTGTTATATTTTTTTATTTATGTTAATGTAACCATTAGTTTGGATTTAGGAATGTATGTATGTGAATTGTTTGGTTAATATGTGATTGGGAAAGTAAATGTTGAATCATAACCAAACCTATATGGACATACCTTAATGGGGTGGGGAGGGAAATCTAAGGAATGGATTGGTTTGTGTTGTTTTATTGCAATGTGCGTCATTTGCCTAGATACCCGTTCGAGGCTTACTCATTAAGAGTAAGTCTTGAATAGTCCCCGGTTTGGGACTGTCTTTGAGTTTCTTATCTCACTTAGGATGTGAATGAATGGTTGGTTTTTGATTCTAAGAAAGATCCGGCTCATTTCCCTAAGCGTTCTCTAGGTACATATGTTGATAGTTTAACTACTATCTTCATCGTGTACTTGGAGAACTGTAGGGAAGTGCTGCCGGATTTTTCTTAGAATTGAAAACCAAATGCTCATTCACTAGTAAGATGAGAAACTCAATGATGGGTTAGGTTGGAGTGATAAGGACCCAAATGGTCATGACTGCATTTGATAAACCACTTTGAATGATGTGATCGATTGTATTCTTGTTTGGTGTCTCTAGTGTCTGAATATGGACCGAAACTGGATGTATGGTAATCGCATTTCGGCGACATTTCTACAAGGGGTTAATGAATTTATCAGAGTTGTGTTAGAACATCAATCGGAGAATGGGTCAAAGTTAGTCTTGTGTCCTTGTTGTGATTGCAATAACTCAAGGTGTATCGTGATATGGATCAAATTAAAGATCATTTGATTCGTCGTGGGTTTAAGAGTAACTATACTAGGTGGACATGGCATGGAGAGTTTTATGATGTGGGTATGAGCTCCACTAGCTTGTGTGATGATTTGCATGTTGATGAGGTTGAGGTTGAGGTTGAGGTTGAGATTGAAGGAGATGGTGATAATGATAATGAGAATGATAGGGTAGATGATGAAAATTATATGATAGATGATGAAAATGATATAGTAGATGAGATGTTGCACAGTTTGGAGGATGAAAGAACCGATCGTCGGCATATGTATGATAGTATTTTAAGTGCAGCGGAAAAACCTATGTATCCGGGGTGTAAGAATTTCACTAAACTTTCTGGAATCTCACATTGTTCAAATGAAATCGAAGCATAGTTGGACAGATAAAAGTCTAAGTGAGTTGTTCACTTTTTTCAAGAATTGCTACCTGAAGGGAATGAAATGCCCAACTCTACCTACGAGGCAAAGAAATTGTTGTGTCCATTAGGTATGGAATATGAGAAGATACATGCATGTCAAAATGATTGTGTGTTGTATCGAAACGAGTACCAGAATTGCGTGAGTGTCCTAGGTGTGGAAGTCTCGATACAAGGTAAAGAGAATAATTATGAGGGGATGAGAAAGAAAGAAACTCCGCGAAGGTTCTTTGGTATCTACCAATCATTCCGAATTTAGGCTTTATTTTCGGATGAAAATAATGCTAGATTACTAAGATGGCATGGGACGAGAGGAAGAAAGATGGATGCTTAGACATCCGGCCGATTCTCCGCAATGGAGAAATATCGACCGAAAGTTTCCCGGTTTTGGTAAAGAACCTCGAAATCTTAGGCTTGGACTTTGTACAGATGGGATGAACCCATTTGGCACACTAGGTACCCAACATAGCACTTGGCCGGTTCTGGACTTTGTACAGATGGGATGAAGCGTAAATTTATTATGCTATCGCTTCTTATTTCGGGTCCTAAGCAACCCGAAAACGACATAGATGTGTATCTTGACCACTCCTTCAAGATCTGAAATTGTTGTGGGATGAAAGTGTTTCCATGTTCGATGCGTATGCGAAAATGACTTCACATTGCGTGGCCATATATTTTGCACGATTAATAGATTTCCCGGCTTATGGGAATTTTCAGGGATACGGTTAAAGGACAAAGGCATGCCCTATTTGTGATGAGAATATGATTGAAAGCGGTTACATCATTGTGGGAAGAATGTGTACCTGCATTATCGTACATGGCTTCCTTTAGATCATCCATTCCGTAAGAAGAAAAAGTTGTTCAACGGAAAAGTGGAGATGAGAGAAGCCCCTGTACCTTTACGTGGAAAAGAGGTTTCTAATAGGGTAAAGGATATTGAAACAATTTTTGGCAAGCCCTTCAAAGTGTCTCAAGGAACTTATACAAGAAAAGATCTAAGTTTTGGGACCTTCCGTATTGGGAATGTTTGGAAGTCAGACATTGTCTTGATTTAATGCACATTGAGAAAAATGTTTGTGATGCCATTGTCGGAACATTGTTGAATATGCCCGGGAAGAGAAAGGATGGAGTTAAAGCTAGGAAAGACATGGCTGAAATGGGCAGACCAGAACTAGCACCTCAGGAGCGGGGACAACGCTATTATCTTCCACCAGCTTGCTACACTTTGTCTAAGAAGGAGAAAACTAGTTTTTGTGAGTCCCTGCATAGGTTAAAGGTTCCTGCTGGATACTCGTCAAATTTCCGAAACCTTGTTTCACTGAAGGACTTGAAACTTGTTGGTTTGAAATCTCATGATTGTCATATCTTGATGCAGCATATATTACCTGTTGCAATACGAGGAATTTTGCCTTCCCAAGTAAGATATACAATCACAAAATTGTGTTTCTTCTTCAGAACTATCTCTACCAGGTGATTGATCCTAACATTCTAGATAACTTGCAAGCCGATGTAATAGAGACGATGTGCCGATTTGAAATGTACTTTCCACCTCATTCTCTTGACATCATGCCTCATTTGATAATCCATCTTGTCAGAGAAATTAAACTTTGTGGGCCCGTTTGTATGAGGTATATGTGGCCTTTTGAAACATATGGGTACTCTTAAAGTGATGAATCCAGCTAGACCAGAAGCAAGTATTGTCCAAAGAACAGTTGCTGAGGAAGTATCTGAATATGCAAGTCAGTATTTAGCACGTGCACAAGCAATTGGTTTGCCAAAATCTAGACATGAAGGAAGGCTTGAAGGTTGTGGTACCATTGGGAGAAAAAGATTGTGTCTTGATGGAGAGTTGAAAAGAAAAGCAGAATTGATTGTGTTACAAAATCTGAAACAAGTTCATCCTTACTTAGATGAGCACATGACTGTGCTTAGTGTTCAGTATCCATTGTTTAATGAACGTGACTTGATGATTGAGCATAATCGGACGTTCGTTGATTGGTTTAAAGAACGAGTTATGAACCAATTATCTGATACTCCTAACGATGTATCGATACTTGAAATGGTTGGCATATGGGTCAAAGACGCAAGTTCTTTCCTATGAGGGGTATGACATCAATGGTTATACATTTTATACTAAACGGCAAGATGACAAATCCACGATGCAAACAGTGGTGTTATGATGAGGCTTTGTCATCAGATATAAAAGTAAAAGAGATAGAACAATTGTTGAGACAATGAAGTCTTACTATGGGTTCATTGAAGAGATATTAGAACTTGACTATGTTGACTTCAAGATTCCGTGTTCCAATGCAAGTGGGTTGATATTCGTCGTGGTGTGAAGAAAGATGAACATGACTTTTTTACATTAGTCAATTTCAGCCGGTTAGGACATCATGAAGATAACTTAATATTGGCATCACAAGCAAAACAAGTATTCTACATGGTTGACCCTGCCGATTCAAAATGGTTTGTTGTCATGGAAGGAAAAAGGAGAATACTTGGAATTGATGATGTACACGATGAAGAAGATTACGATGCACAATTCAATGAAGTCATTGCTTCGTCATAGTCATTCCAAGTACATTAGGGAAGATCTAGACACAAATTACATTCGTCGAGACCACAATGAGGGATTTTACGTTGGCAAAGAAATAGCTGATTAATAGGTAAATTATGTAATATTAACACAACTACTAATGTTTATAATCTTTAATTATTTATTTTGTGTTTTGCATGTTCAAATAATTGTGTATTAATTTATTGATTAATCTAACATGTACATGGTTTCAGGTGTAGTGATGGAAGATGAGATAATGCATGATGCATCTGATGAGCCCCAGATTACTGATGCAGCTGTTACGAAGAAGAAAGTGAAGGCCAAGAGGTCCTACAAAAGGGATACGTTCCAAACCCGGCATTTAGAGAGTTCTTGCTTGGGATGAGTGGATACGTCCGATTGGGCGCTATGCTGGTGAGATCGGTAGAAGCAAAGTGTCTATCTTGTACGACACTTGGGATGATGTTCTAGAAGGCACAAAAAACACTTTGTGGGAAGATGCTAAAGTAAGTAACCTTATTCTTTTAATAAACTAATTGAGATTATGTTTATTATTTAATCGTTTATTATTAATTGGTTTATTTTTGTATATTGAAAAGAGAGTTTGGAATATAAGAGGTTGTTTTGAAGAAACCAGATGTCTTGACTACATGTGATAAATGGTGGAGAGATTTCAATTCAAGATTGGTGACCAGATGGATCACAAAAATGAGGAATGGGCCTAACAATGATAGGCGACCATACGTGATGTATCCTTTCATCACGCGAGAGATCTGGGACAAGTTTGTAGAAAAATGTAGCTCTAAGGAGTTCCAGGTATGTAATATATAATATGAAATTATATTATCATTACGTTCTTTAATATTGACTAGTTACTAAATCCTATATTAGGCTAAAAGTGAAAAAGCAAGAATCTCTCAGGCTGCTAACAAGCATCCTCATTTTTTGGGTCAAAAATCATATGCGGAGATGATTCCCATTTGGCAAAGCAGAGGGTATATCCCTTCCGCTACAGCATCATCTGTTGACTCATCTACATCATCATTGATTCCTCCTTGCCAGATCGGACATTGCCTTGGCTTCTCGCGAGATCGAAAAAAGATAAGGATGGAAATTTCTTCTTTCCTAATGAAGAAACAAAAAAGTTAAAAGAGTCCATTGTAAGCATTGTTCAAATTTTATAATGTTTTTCTTGTCTACTTACTCGTTCTCTACTAATCATATGATTTTTTTTAACTTGAACGCAGGATGATTGGAAAAAGAAAGAAGCTGAAGGAGAGTTTGTTCCAAGTCGGATGGATGATGCTCTTTCACGTGCTCTGCAGAGGAAAGACCGACCTGGGCGTGTGTTAACAGCTGGGCGTAGCATTGGGATTACATCTGTTTGGGGAGATCCTGATTGGAGCAGTACTGCTCGCAAGGGTAGGGGCATGGATGATGAAGAGATTCAGGCATTAGAGGCTAGACTGAGTCAAAGAGTTAGAGAACAGACATTAGAGACGAACTCGAAGATAGATGCATTAGTTTAAGAAAGGTTAATGGCTTTTGCGACGCAATTAGGTATTCAAGTACCAACTCCTTCCACTCCAGTCGTTCCTAGTAGTGTCAATCGGGGGGCAATGATCCATTTGTGGAGTTCCAGGTATATTGTCATTTTATATATGTTCTAATTATTATATTATGCTTCTAAAACACTTAATTGATGTCATTCTTCTCTTATTGGATGTTAAGAGTCAAGTTCCATGTCGCTTGGCAATAGCGGATGTCTCGGGACCGATAATTGTAGCCGAGGGTACCGTCCATCCACGACAGGAGTCATCCTCACACTCTACAACTGCCGTGAGAGTATTTGTTGATGATTTTTATGCGGATTACGTAGATGTTCCAGTTCCACTCTCTACTCCATTCATCACGAAACTCAGTCAAGCTGAGGGTTCTGTCATAGAATGGCCAAAAGTTGGTATTTTTAGTCAGATAATCAGGTAACTTATGTTTAGTATTATGATTAGTATATAATAAGAAATCTAAATGTATATACTTAGAAATCTTGATTTATATAAACCAAATAATCTTTATTTTATATATAATATGAATTAAAAAGAAGTCGATTTGAATTAGGAACATATATACCTAAAGAAGGTGCGAAGAAGAAAGAAAAAAAAAACAGTTGCTAATTATCCTTGCACCGATGAGTCTGCAAATAGACACATAGATCCATTGATTAGCTTGTCACTTGAGGATATGTCTGATGCGGTCAAGGAGATGCATCAATTGTTTTACCAAAAACCCGCAGATGAGCCTTTTAGTATCGAAGTTAGTAGGAGTTCCTACTTCAGCTATACTACTGATCAGATGATCATTCTCTCCCGACAAGATGTTTTCTAACTTCTGACGGGAGAATGGCTTAATCTATCCATTTTGCAAGTATTTTTGATGTGAGATTTCTCAAACTCTAAACTAATGAAAATTGATATTTATTATTATTACTGGCATCTAACTATAAATATTTGGAATGTAGGTACTTGTCAGATGATAATGAGGTGAATGGAGATTCAAATATTGGTTTCATGTGTCCTAGTATGATTTCGGAGTTCATGCTACGCCATGAACCAGATGCCGCGATCAGCTACATGCAAAGGACAATGAAAGTCAATCGAGAGATGACATACATCATGCTTCCGTACATTGAAAAGTATGTTGGTTACACTAATTTTTGCTTTGTTTTATCTTTATATATGAACTCATAGTTAAAGTATATGTTGAACATCACATTTTGTTGCATGCTTTAGGCAACATTGGATTCTTATCGTCCTTTCTCTATTCAAAAAAACCGTATATGTATTTGATTCGCTTAAGAGATCAGATAGATCCTTAGCTATCAAGGAACCGATGCATACGTAAGTTAATAATTCTTATAATTCTTACAAGTATTTTATGATCTTTCAAATACTTTATAAATTGTAATTCTTTTATTGTACTTAGTGCATATACATCATTCTTGCGCCTTGAAGGTATCAAAATAGCAACAAAATTGTCTTGGATATCTATGAAGGTAAAGCTCTTATGGTTTTGTATTTGATACGCATTTTATAGTTCTATTTAATATTTCTTAATTTTTCGATTCTAATATGTGTATTTAAATGTGGTGTAGTGTGCCCAACAAACGGGAGGAGATGAATGCGGCTATTTCGTTATGAAATACATGTTTCTAATCGTCCGCTTTCTCTATGAGTCAAATGATTTGAAGAAGGTATATATATGTTGTAAATTCGTTACTTTACTTATATAATTTTAAAGTTTATTAACTAAGTTAACATATTTATAGAATTTTCCTCCAAGCGTTGAGCCATACACCATAGATGATATCAACGAACTCAAAGACCATTTTGCGCAATACTTTAAACATCTCGTGGGAGAAGAAAAGGCCAAGTAACTTGTTAGTGTAGTAAGTGTAGTAGTTGTACATTGTTGGTTGATTATTGCAACATTGGTTGAACATTGCAACATTGGTTGCTTGCTTGAGATCATTTGAGATGTATTGAAACAGGTTTTGATATATATATATATATATATTTTTCCCAACGATTTCTTGGGTTATCCATATTACAAAGGAGACTCTGCCGAATTTTCCCCTCACAATTATTAATATGAATGCTTGTTTAGTCTTGATCATCAAATTTTAGCAATATGTAAACAAACCAACAAAAAAGATGAAAAAAACGAAAAAAAAAATTAATCAAACATTTGTGTCGCACATGGCACAAAGTGCGACGCAGAATGCGCATAATGTGCGTCGCACATTTCACAAGGTGCGACGCACATTGGTTATGTGTGTCGCACCCAGGCAATGTGCGACACACATTGCCCTGCCATCCCAGGCTAGCCGGGGGGGGGGCAATGTGCGTCGCACATTGCCTGGGTGCGACGCACATTACCAATGTGCGTCACACCCTCCCCAGGCTAGCCTGGGATGGCAGGGCAATGTGCGACGCACATTGCCTGGGTGCGACGCACATTACCAATGTGCGTCGCACCAAATCAAGGTGCGACGCACATTTTGCTGGCTGTTGGGGATGGAATTGGGGGGCTTAGAAGACCAATTTGCGTCACACCGTATACACGGGTCCAGGGTCCGACGCAAATCGACCTTTTTCTACAAGTGTTTTATGTTCATTGTTTTAAAATCACTTTGAGGAAACCTAATCTAGTGTTTGAATGCAACTTTTATAGAAAAAGAAGACTTGGAGTAAAGTTCTTTTGAAGCATTATAAGAAGATTTAGAGGAAACCATCCTCATAGAAAGGTAAGAAATTAAAAAAAAAAAAAAAGAGGAAAAGAGTGTTTGAAGTTGGAATTTAGGTTTAGATCATGAAATTGATGACATGCATTGGTGAAATTGTGTAGGTACTTGGGTATTGAAGCCTTTGAAGGTTAAAGAACATAGGACAAAGGTTCACGTACTACTAAGGAGAATTAAGGTATATAAGAATGCCCTCTTTCTATTACACCCTCTTATTATTATTGGTGAAAATATGATGGATTGTATCACAAATATGATTATATAAACCAAATTGATGAAATTAGTACATGCATGTAAAATTTTGAACCATGGTTATATTTGCATGTGATTTATTTTGGTTTTTAAGTAACATTTGTTATTCATCCATCCAAGAGAGGAAGAAAGTCAAACTAGTATAATGAAAATAAGAAATTTGGTTAATATGTGATTTTGAAATATGTTATAAGTATATAAGTCAATGCATGCATGTTTATCAAAATATGGAATTCTTGACGTTTTAGGAAGATTTTTACTTCTATTCGATTTTCATGAAGGAACCCTCTTAGAAACGAAATCTCTTTAAATTGGGGCGAATTGATGAATATTGTTCTCGGTTTTGGAATGACCAGTTACTGTAACTTGCATTTTAGACCCCCGAAACATGATTTTTATCCTTTTGCTATTTCACAAGAACATGTTTACAACAAAAAGTTCTTGAGGATAGATTTTGAAATTTCCGGATTTGAAGTTTTTAAAAGAAAGTTATGTACATTTTAAACTCATTGTTTGTGCTGTAATTTTTTTGACGACAGTTTCGCATGTTCAAATTAAATCAATCTTTTTGATAACGTTTAAAAGATCTTATTAAGAACTTATAGGGTTAGCATTAACAGTAAAGATTTGATTATTTTATTATATTTTTACACCTAACTAGTATGTGACATTATTACTGTAAACTAAATATTTCAAGAGAATATGCAAGTCTTGCAACCAATAGCAAAGCTATATTAGTCATGATTCTTTTTCCCCCCATGCATGAATATTTTTTTCTTTTAACATGAGTGATAATTGATAAAACTATGGATGAAAACTATTTGTGTAAATAAATTGTGGAAGCATTTGGTAAAGGCCGAGACTAATTACGGTACGATATGAACAACGACAAACCCTTGGAGGATGGGTGATCTCCTTCCGAACCCTCGTTGGGTGGGTGAAGTCCAGCAAAAAATAAAAATGGGACATGTCCTAGTTAAGGCTTGCAAGCATAAGAATTTAAAACGGTGGGGTGACGACCTTCAATAGTTTAGAGATAGTCGGCTTCTTGTGTAAGGAGTCCCTCTCTATTCGTGTTCTCTTTGCCCAAGTATTTAAACGGTATTGACCTAAAGGAGTTTTGAATAACTTAAGTGGTGACTTCATGATACACATTCTTATTCTAAAGCTTTTGCACGAGAATAGTAATCCTAATCTTATAGTAAACACTCTATTTGTAAAACATGTTGTTTTTAATATAACTTGTCTACATAAGGTGCAAGCCACCAAAAATGAATTTAGAGGTGGACTTTTGTACTCAATTGTTGTTGATATTTGTTCTTGAACCTGTCCTGATGGGGACAGGGTTGTAATAGATTGCAGGAAGATCAAAGGAGGTGGGATGACTACTTCCTTGTTTTGCCATGGTCGTATAAGACGACGTCACTTTGTGAAGTCTTTTGTTTTGTTTGCTCCTTAGTGAATCTCCATCTCTTTGGAGAGTAACTTGATATATGTACTAATTGTTTATGTATTTTTGAATGGTCTTCTTTTAAAGATAAATGATGGTGGTGTTGTAATAATAATAATTATAATTACTAAATCTTAAGTAAGTTGTTGTAACTAAATTAGCACATGTACCATGTGATAGCTCCAACTGGTTTAAACACGTTTTCGCGACGCACATAAAAGGTATTATGATGTTTTAAAAATTATGTGGTTGTTACGAGTAGAGTTGAATTTAGGGAAAAAAATTTGCGGTTTAAAAGAGTTAAATGACGGTCACGTGATTTTGGGAGCAAAAAGGACGGAAAATAAAAGGGAAATTGATTCAGTGGGAGAGTTTGGATTCCGTCTGCATATAGCAGGCAACAACTGCTTCTTCCTCGGACAGTTCAGGGACCCTGAAGTTCAGGTCGAAAATGGGTTCTACCCCTCGTCGGACGGTTGGAATCCCCAGTCACCTCCAAAAAATACGAAGGCAAACTCCCTCATAAACCCTTTTTGCGAAGAGGGAAGTCGAGAACACCCTTGTACCCTTGTCGGATTTGAAAGTACCACAACCTGGGCCAATTTCACTGAGCATCATCTTGATCAATTTAAACATGTGCCTCCAGAGGGTGAGGGTTGGTCGGACGCTCAGCATCGCACAAATGACCTGGACGGCTATGATTCCCCCCAAGAGTTAGGGGAAATCTGACTGATGGTCAAATTATACGCGTTCAGTAGTTCCTTCACATAGGCGGTCAGAGGAAACTGAAGACCCATCTCCAATGACTGAAAAGAAACCTCTGTATAGCCGGGGGGCGGAGTCAATACCGTATGAAAGGCCTCCGGTCGGACAAATAAATAAGGGTCCCTTATCTGAAAATGAGTCGCTTGCCCCTCGGATCGTCATGGGAAGCCTTCAGCAAAGAAGGCAGAGGAAATTTCGTACCCGGACCACCTTTTGGATCCAGATCGGGGTACTCCGGTCGGCCCGAGGTGGAAGTCTCTTCCTCATCTCCCGACATAATGGCCCTCACTACACCATCAGTAATATATTTGTCTAAGTAACTTGTTGAGGATGGAAAGGCAAGGGACACTTCCCAAGGGAAGGGAATAGCGCCCTCGGCCTCCTCCTCCACTAACGATTAAGGGCTCGAAAGCAGGACCGCATCGGGAATGGCCGAGGGGTCGAAGCAACTTATTAGGGTGGACACCAACGTTATTCACATCCCCTCACCTCCTCGGACAGTTTGTAGGGAGGCGAGGTCGGAGGTGTCACCGACTTGGACGAATCTCCCCATATTTATGGACAAGGGAGTCGGCCGAGGTTAATTAAAAGAAAAACGAAAAGGCTTAAAAGTTCAAGAGCGTACCTGGTCAGATGATTGGAACCGGAGAAATTGCTGGAAAATGTAGAGAGAGGCGAGAGCTTTTTAGAGAGAGAGAGAGAGAGAAAAAGTGCGAATTTGAGAATTGAGCAAATGATCCTTCTCTCTCCTCTCCGTACAAATATATAGGTACACCTCGGGACGCATCCCTTCATGGGCCTGCCAAACGGCCAAATGGCGCCACTTATATCTTGAAAAGGTGGCCCATGGAAGTCGAAACATCAAAACCTCAGCAAACTTCATCCAGCTCAACCACCCAGCTGGCATAAGTGCCATGTGGCAACTTTGATTGAGGTACCCTGCTCGGCGTCATTCGCTCGGTTGAGACAGTTGCCGCATACAAGTGCAGCTCCCCAAATATCCTAGCTACCCGGTCGGACAAGAAAAGAGCCTCCAGCCTCCTTCCCTCATCCTTCACTTAGTCAAATTGATTAAGTGCTAGGAGGCACCTGGTCGGCCTCTCTAGAGCTTGTTAGTCCCTATCCGAGCAACGCCCGGCATTTGGGAACCTGGTCGGTCACTTTGGGGCTCCCTAGCTCCTCGTCTGATCAGGTCTCCTCCATCCTTCACTTATTTAAAATTAACTGAGTGCTAGGAGGCACCTGGTCGGCCTCTCCAAGGCTTGTTAGTCCCTGTTCAAGCAGCGCCCGATATTTGGGAACCTGGTCGGTCACTTTGGGGCTCCCTAGCTCCTCGTCCGATCAAGTCTCCTCTTCCGTCCTTCACTTAGTTAAAATTAACTAAGTGCTAGGAGGCACCTGGTCGGCCTCTCCAGGGCTTGTTACTCCGTCTCCGAGCAGCGACCGACATTTGGTAACCTGGTCTCCTCCTCCATCCTTCACTTAGTTAAAATTAACTAAATGCTAGGAGGCACCTGGTCGGCCTCTCCAGGGCTTGTTAGTCCTTGTCCGAGCAGCGCCCGGCGTTTGGAAACCTGGTCGTTCACTTTGGGGCTCTCTAGCTCTTCGTCCGAGCAGGTATCCTCCTCCATCCTTCACTTAGTTAAAATTAACTAAGTGCTAGGAGGCACTTGGTCGGCCTCTCTAGGGTTTGTTGGCCCCCGTCCGAGTAGCATCCGGTATCAGGGAGCCTGGTCGGTCACTGTCGGGCTCCCTAGTTCCTCGTCCGAGCAAGTCTCATCTTTCATCTCTTACACTTAGCCAAATGAATTAAGCACTAAGAGACACCCGGTCGATGGTCCTGGGGCTCCCTACCCCCTCGCCAACCAGGTCCCCCGAGGAGATACCCGCTCGGCAATCTGTAACAAGCCAGGACCTGGTCGATCATCCCGGAGTCGATCAGCGCCTATCCGACCAGGTCCCCTGCTATCTCCTTCCGTCAAAAGGAAGAGTCTCCTTGCCACTTGGTCGACCATGAGATCAGAGACGTAACGGCATGGATAATTACGCCACGAACGGGCATCTCCCGGTCGGACGGCCCTCTCACCCTTTCCTGGCATGGGGCTAAATGTTTGGGCCCGTTTACCCTTGCTAGGAGTCCTGAGCCAGTTGGCACCACCACGCAAGCATTGTGGGTCCCACTCGCCATGACGTGGCCAGCAGCCTATTGGACTCCCAAGGGGCCCACAAGAACCATTTCAAGAAAAAAGCTTCTTCACCAATCCCTAGGAGGTCCATCCATCCAAAAAGGTCCCCTCCTAGGAATTCCCACTGCTATAAATACCCCTTCTCCCATCAAGGAAAAGGTATTGAATTCTTACCTAACTAACCGGAGCTTCTCACTCTAGACTCTCTCTCTACCTCAATCATCAACTGACTTGAGCGTCGGAGGGGCGATCCCGGAACAACCCCTGGGGCAGTGTAACGTATTTTGCAGGTTTCCGGTGAATAAATAACAAGCTCGGGATTTGTATTATTGAGTTAAGAACCTGCTCAGCACTGATCACTAACCTTAATTTCTAGACGGAAACAGGCATAGTAAAGATTTTTTGTTTATTTAAATATATGTTGTATGGGAAAAGATGATTTTAGGAGAGAGAATGGAGAATAATTGGTGAAAGAGCATTAATTGTAACATTTTGGTTGAATAAACAAAAGAAATAACAAAATTCAAGAAGCAAATAAATGATGGAACACAGTTTTTCTAGACAAATTATGGAAAAATATGGAACTAAATATGAAAATGGGAACTATATTTTGAGACACCCAAAATGGAAATGGTAACTATATTTTGGGACGGAGGGAGTATAAATGTATATCTAAAAAAATACAAGTTGATTACATTAGAGAAGATGGAAAATTTTGTATAAGTTGCAGCCCAATATATATACAAATGCAACATTAGACAAAAGTCCACTATACAAATACATGCTTTTAATAGTAGATTTTTTATAGGAAACATAAGGTTGTTATCTATTTTCTCTATCAATGTGGGACAATATTTTTTTACCTACAAAGTATCTTTAATATTTTCGAGCTTACTCACGAAATTTCGAGCTGAACTTATGGAGGCTCAGGCTCGACTCGTTAAGATCTCGAGCCAATCCCGAACTCGAGCCGAGCTTTGACCGAGTCGAGCTCGAATAGTTTGCGAGCCACCCAGACTCATTAACACCCCTAATTAGAACTTATAAAGAGTCGTTCTACTCATTTACTCATAGACAAATCAAACAATAATTATAGTAGAATAATTAATTTTATACTAAGTTCTAGTGTTTGGATCTTGCATATGTACAGACTTTCTAATATTATAAAATAAGGCAAATCAAATAATAATTATAGTTAAAGACTTAAAGGGTAATAAGATTATATAGGGAAAACAAAGTTGGTGTTTACTTTTTTTTGTCGATGTGGGACATTACTTTTTTACATAAACACTATCTAAAATATTTTCGAGCTTGCTCACGAACTCTCAAGCCGAACTTAAGGAAGCTCAGGCTCGGCTCGTTATGGTCTCGAGCCGATCATGAACTCGAGCCGAGCTTGAATAGTTTGCGAGCCCCACATACTCATTAACACCCCTTCACTCACTTACATCATCTAACATAAACCAATCGTCCTAAGTTGAGATTTAACAGAAATATGAAGTTAGATGTACTTAAGTATTTTTTAGTTATCTTATGAAGTAGATGAAACTAAAATTTAAGAACTTAAAGCAACATGTAAATCCAAGAACTTAGAGACGACTAACTTAAACGGAGTACTGTTATATTGAACCAATCTACTGACTTACATTGTTCTACATTTGTTGCTACTGAATTAGATGCTTTCGGTTCCAAAATGAATTCAACTTAAAGATGATTAACTTAAGTAAAGTATTGTTATTATCTTGAATTAGTTTATCAACTTACATGTTGATATATTCATCTAATGTAACATCAATTTCTTTCAGTTTGACTAAGATACTTGAGTTTAAAATTGAATATAACTTGTTAATGATTAACTTAAATGGAGTATTGTTATCTTGATTTAACTTATCGATTCACATATATACCTTGAACTAATCCACTATTAACTTATTTTACGTCGATTATATGTTTCAGTTTTCAAATGCATAGAGCTTAATGACTAGTATAGTTACATTAATCCATTGATCTAATATAGTAAGAGTAAAACATTGATCTAATCGACTTCATAAAAAATGTCTAGCTCGTCTTTCGAGGAAGTTTATAAAAATTTATACTGATACGAGA
This sequence comes from Beta vulgaris subsp. vulgaris, assembly GCF_026745355.1. NCBI lineage: Eukaryota > Viridiplantae > Streptophyta > Magnoliopsida > Caryophyllales > Amaranthaceae > Beta > Beta vulgaris. The sequence continues at coordinate 14,962,686 of NC_079202.1, forward strand.
CGTCCTTTTTTACTAAACATGATATAATTTGCATAAAACTAAAACTTTGAATATCGACTTATATAAAATTGTCTTATTCCAAATTGTCGAATATCTCAGTATTGTACACATATATCAAAGCCACTTTCATACACTTTTTTGTGAAATACAACACAATCGGTTTTTTTTAGGCAAGCGTCAGACTACACGTATTTGCCACGTTAATTTTAACCGAACCCAAAAAGCAGTTGGCCAAAACCCGACATGAAGTTCCATTTTTTTTGAACAAATACAAGAATGTGACTAACTTCTACCAGAACCGATGCGATTATTGTCGAACTTATGTGATTTTCGTCAATAACTGAATAAACTGAAACGAAACTGAAAAAAACAGCGACATGTTTTAGCTGCTATGGATTCAACCGTTGATCGGTTTAACTGTTCGGATAAAACTCATTTCAACTGCAGTTGAACTGAATTGAAACTGGAAAGAAAATAATTGAATTAAACTGAATTGAAAAATTTGTTAACTGAACTGAACTATTAATAATTTCAACTGTTGTAAACTGAACTGATATGAACTGAAGTGTTTAAATATAATCATAATTGAACTATTGAACTGACTTAAGACCACTATTGATGGGCTTAAATACTCAAATGTAGATACGGATAGCAAGCAACCAAAAGTAGAGGAACGCAAATTTATTGAATTATAAATGTTCTTTATTAAGGAGAATGATGATGTGGCCCATATACTAAAACCAAACCGACCATTTATCAATTTCATTATTAATTCTCACTTTCTCAATTTCTGTAACTACTTTTATTAGTTAACACCTCTCTATTGCGGTTGAAAAGTGGCAAATTACTTTATCTATATATACTACAAATAACTAAATTTTAATATAAAATTATACACCATTAAACAAGAAAAAACTTTATTTACCTAGTGGGTCAACAACCCACTACTAATAAAAAATAAATAAATAGTGGAATCCAACTCATCAGTTGTAATAGTTTTTTAATGCTCTATTTCTAGTGGGTTAACTACCCACCGGGTAGATGTAGCATGGCCCCTATTAAACACAATTACAAAAGTTACAAATTATAACTTTTGACAAATACTGCCAAAACACTACTTCTACCACTAATAGCTATTCATACCACTACTCAACCAAACACTCCTATTTTTCTTAAATAGTGATTTGTCTGAGTCAAAACACTAAAAGTTTCCTCCAAAACTTGTGCCGAACACGCCGGAAGTGGTGTCGTATTGGTCACATGTCACCACTCTTTTGAATGTTCTAAAATATTTCCGTAAAAGGTTTCGAACCCGTAAACTCTTACTTGAAATATCCTTATATTACCACCAAATTAAATTTCTTACACACATGCAACAAATTCTAATGTTAAATACTAATAAGGCTGGTTGAATTAACGACAAGCTTTATGACTCTAAATTTCAAAATTTTCACCACTTCAATATTAGTATTAAAATGTTTGATTTTGAATCAATGAACAAACAAATCTATAGTAATTTGAAAAGCTCTAAAAGAGTGAGCTCCATGTCAGTCTAAGATCTATTTGAAAAAAACTCTTAGTACTGGAAAAAGGAAACTGAATGGTTATTTGGTTGATATGAGAAAATATGGGAAATAAAAATTTATAGGAATTGAAAATTTGGTAAGTTGTTTTGTTGACAACAAAATAGCAAAATAAAAGAATTATTAATTACTAGAAATTTTGAGTTCCCACAAAATGAAGGAAGTTACTTACCCAGGTCCCCCTAGATAAGTAGAAATTCTCATGGAAATTTAATTCCCCCATTGTCAACCAAACAATTTAACCACTTTACTATAAATTTGATTACGTAATTTTTTTCCTATGAACTGCAATTTAATCGGAATTTTGACTTCTTATGTAAACCAAACAACCACTAAATAGAAGAACTAAATATTGATGATATTTGAAATTGTTTTCAAAATGTGCAATGAGACATTTGAGAAACTTTCTCATAAAGGAACTATTAAACGTCAACATGTCATTATATTTCTAGAAAAAAATCTTTTGAAAATAATTATTTTTTAAAATAAATCAATTAATTATCAATTAATTGGTTCTTCAAAGAATTGAGCTTAAATACAATTAATTATCACGAATAATTAATTAGGCTTTAGAATATCATTTCGGAACACAATTTGGAGTGGTTCATTAGATTACTCTTCCGTTGGGTTGCGCCAACTAATATTGTAGTATGTTTCATCATTAGATCCTTAAATGGGGAGGCACAATTATGTGCCTACAGAAGCCCCCTATTTTGACTAAGGTTTAGGAAACCGAAAGTCAAAGTGTCCGGATGGAAAACGATTTCAAACGCTTTGTAGTTTAAAACTGATATATATATGTCGGTCTTGGCAAAACAATGTTAGTATGCGGGACAATAACTACAAGCAATTTGATTACCTGCAGGGAAAGATGTTAGCAGATAAGTGCAAACAACTCAAATAAGCACATAATGATGCAAAGATGCAAACTTAGACTCTCTAAGGATGCATGAGACGCAATGCGAGGATAATGTTATGCAAAGCTAAGGGTTGACACATCATGCAAAGTCAGGGTTATGCAAGACTAGAATGTATGAAATTCAAGGTCATGATATAACGCAAGGTCAGGATTTTATAAGGCTAGAAGATGTGTAGAACGATAGAATGATCAAAAATAGATAGAATGATTTTAGAAAACCATTTTTGGTAAATAATTGGGGTCCGTAAACGAGGTTCACGGATTACATCTCTTCAAGAGTTTGATTCGAATTGGAGGCCCCACCACACATAGGAAGTCCCCACTTTAGGTGAGCTTGTCCTGAATTAGGCTTGAGCCTTAGTTAAAATGTATTTGATCTGATATTGAAATGTAATTGATCTATCTTGAACGTTGAAAGTTGTTGCTGGGGATTCTTCTTTGAGAAGTTCATATAGGCAAAGTCAAATATTGACAAAAAACATCGAATTATCGGAGACTCCTTCGGGACAAGGAAAGTTTGGATTAAAAATATAAAAAAGTTTAAATTTTTGACTTAAATAAACGTAGGTGGGAAAAGGCTTTTGCGAGGCTAGCTTCAGAATCGAGTCTATGTCGGGATCTAGAAAGAGATTATGCTCCTAAACTCTACAAAATCAAATCATTAGAACCCGATTAATTTTATTTTATTGAACCGGACGGACCTCGAGATGAGGATTTCTTACGTATCCTTACGGAATCAGACTATTCGTAGTTCTTAATCTTTTTTTGTTGTGCCCTAACTTTTACCTAGGGCGCCGTTTCGGGTTTTAAACCTAGCGGCTTGGACATATTTTTGAAGGAGTTATGCTTGATGAAAGATTGAAAGTTTTAAGGCTTGAAGCTTAGAAGAAGGTTTAATTGACATGGCGAAGGGAGGATAATGGATTTGGATTTGAAGGATTTGAATGAGGGGTGAACTTGTGTGCAAACCCCCTAACTAGACTGTTGATTTATTTTTGCCTTTAGCTATTTCTTTTTGTCATTTTTTTTGCTTTGTGCGTTCTTTTTTCTTTTTATTTTTTATCATGTGCATTTCTTTTGCTTTTTTTCGCACTTTGATATTTTTCACTCTTTTTATTTTTGCCTGAGATATATACTTTCTGTAATGTAGTGAGGCTTGCACATGAGCTTGGTTAAGGGTATTGGAATGCTTGCAGGATATTTGTGAAGCTTTTATGTTGAAGGGATTGTTTGGATGATGGAGATGATGGTTTAATGGATTTTTGTTTTTCCTTCGTTGTATAAGGATAGCCTATGAAGGTTAATGGAAAGGAGAGGGGGGATAACTCCTGATCCAAAGTATGCCCTCTTTTTTTTTATCATTTTTGTATTTTGAATATTAGCAGCCAAGTTCATTATGCGATTTAAGTTTCATCATTGAATTAGAAGCATAAATAAAATGATGGAAAAAGGGCAATGATAATGAAAATGAAACTTGAAATGCAATTATTTTATAAATTAGAAATAAAGGAAATAAGGCTTATTAAAAATAAAATCCTAAATGACATAGACTTGACAAGAAAGGAAATGAAAGAGCTAGGGGAGAGAATCTCTAACTCAACCCAGATGACTAGTGTTAAATGACTATACCCCGACATTATTTAGGCACTTCCCAAGGGGTTGCCGCTATTGCTGACTTTTACTACATGCGGAACTGACAACCCGTCTTCAACCATATCCTGCAAATGATGCTTCAAAGTCTAGCATTGTGATGTCGTATACCCATTCCCTTCATGATATTCACAGTAGGCACTAGGATTCCATTTGTTGGATCTTTTCTCAAAAGTAGGGTCCGGAGTATGGCCCGATGGGCTGAAACGCTCCTTTTGCATGAAAACTAGTGAAGCCTTCTTCTAGAGTCATGCCCAATGGAGTGAATTTCTTTTGAGGTCCTTGATAAACTCTCTTTTCAATAGTCAGGGAGTTGATGTTAGAGCTAGAAGGGTTATTGTTACTCTTCTTGAAAGAGTTGTTGTTGTTGTAACCCTTGTTTTTGTTGGCATGTACCTCCTCTTCAATCAGCACACCCACCTTATAGTGCTTTGTGAAAGACTCTATGGGTTGGAACTTGATATGATCCCCATACTTAGGCCATATGTTACGAATCACCAGTCGGACTTCATCCTTTTAGGATGGCCAATTAATAATTTCTGCAACTTTTTCCCTCCATCTGTTAAGAAGGTGATGAAATCTTCGTTGGAATTATTTTAGTTAATTCCAACTCACAAAGGTCAATAGGAAGTTGAGTATTATATATATATATTATTTGTGGAACGCTTTTCTGATGTAGTCCCAGTCGTTCAGCTTGGCTTTGTTCAGTGATCTAAACGATTTGGATGGATGTACATCCAAGGTTAAAGGAAAAACATAAGCAAACAGGTCCTTGCTCATGGCCTAGAGAGCCATAGAGATGGAATAGGCTCTCTGATGATCATTCGGGTCTTCGACCCCCTTGAATTTTGGGAGGTTAACCAATGTTACCTTTTTAGGGAGCTTGTCCCTCAGTTCAGGATCAATCATGTCATGGTCAGGAGCCTGACCCTCGAGTGCAAGTATTGAGTGGATCAATTGCTCGAGTTTCTCAAACCTCAGTGCTATCTCGATCTTATTTGGAGGTGGTGGTGGCGGAGGAGTTTCATCATGTGCTTATTCCTCAACCAGTTTCTCTCTCATTGCTTTAATCTCTTTGTCTTGTTTTGCAAGATAAGAGTTCATCAGTTGAAGTTGGGCCATAATGGCACCGATTTGTTCATTAGTGTCTCCCATTTCAGATGATAATTGAGACCACTCGGAGTATTCGTCTGAGAATGGGAGAATACGAGTCTAGGAGTAGGTTGACCTATTATCCTCTCTGTTGGGCATTCCCAAGTTATAATCTTACTATCTGTCGTAAACAGAATTCGAATGGACATCGTAAATTCTAAGAAATAATGCTTTTGAAATGAGACATGGAAATAAGGGATGGAGATATGGGAATGGAGATGAGAAATGAGAAATGAAAATGGGACATGGGAAATTAGGATACAAATGGATATGGTAATGGGAAACAATTAGAAATGGGTATGATTATGGTTATGATGGCAACATGGGCCGAACTATATGCAGATGCAGATGTGAACTGGACTGGACTAAACTATGCAAGCAAAATGGATTGAACGACTGGGCTTTTATGCTAGTTTCACTAGACTTAACGGATTGCGTATGGACTTATGGGTGATTGGCTTTGCCAGACTTGATGATTTTGGGCCATTATGGACTTAGGATAGACTAGCTTCACTATACTCAAGGATTTGGACTACTATAGATGTAAGATAGGAGTAGTTTCACTAAACTCGGAGGGTGCCTTTATGGTCTTTGGGATGACTAGCTTCAATAGGTCAAGGTCCCGTTATATAGGGTGTCGTTATGGACTCAAAGGGTGCCGTTACTTACAGGGTGTTAATTTGGACGTAAAGGATGTCGTTATGGTCTTATAGGGTGCCGTTATGGACTTAAAGGGTGTCGTTGTGGTCTTAAGGATGACTAGCTTCGTTAAGTCAAGGTGTCGTTATGGACTTAAAGGGTGTCGTTATGGTCTTATAGGGTGTCGTTATGGACTTAAAGGGTGTCGTTATGGTCTTTATTATGACTAGCTTTGCTAAGTCTAGGTGTCCTTATGGACTTAAAGGGTGTTGTTATGGACTTACATGGATGACTAGCTTCGCTATGTCAAGGTCTCGTTATGGACCTAAAGGGTGCCGTTACGGACTTACAGGGATGGCTAGCTTCGCTAGGTCAAGGTGCCTTTATGAACTTAAATGGTGTCGTTATGGACTTACAGGGATGATTAGCTTCGCTAGGTCAAGGTGCCGTTATGGACTTAAATGGTGACGTTATGGACTTACAGGGTGACGTTATGGACTTAAAGAGTACTAGCTTAGTTAGACTTAATGGTTTGGACTTCGTCCTATATGGTTTGGAATTGGACTTCATTAGACTTAGGAAATGAGTTGGGCCTTATATGGACCTAATTTTGGGCTTAGTCCTATATTGGTTTGAAGTTAGACTTGAAATGCACATGGGCTTGACATTAGAAATGGATTGGACTAGACTTGGATTAGAATTAGACTGGTTTGATATAGACTAGGGTTCACCTAGAGATGCAAATGGACCTAGATTTTGACATGGGCTAGACTTATATGGGCCTAAGATAGACTCTAATGCTAGCGGACCTAAAATGAACGTATATACTCAAATTTAGATGGACCTAATATGAATGCAAGATGGACTCTAATGTAGATGGGCCTAAACTGAATGCAAGTGAATTGAAATGGGTTGATTGGATTGAATTGTATTGAAGGTGTTTAGAATGGACTTAGAATTTTCGAAATTTGTTTTTGAAAAGAACCCCTTATTTTTATCTTTTGTTTAGGAAAAGACGATGGATTAATTTTGAAAATATATATTTTTTCAAATGTCGTGAATGATGATGTTTAGGAAATTGTTTTGAAAAAGAGTAGAATAGAAAAGGATGTAGGATAGTTTTTGAAAAAGTAAGTTTTTGAAATTGATTGAATATGGTAAGGTAAGATTAATAGGAAAGGTTAGTTGAACAGCAGGGATGAAGTGAGAAGAGGTAGACATGCATGACAACTCTAACTCTACAATGACCACTTTAGATGCACTTTTTAGGCGAGACTCGACCTTGCATGAAAAGATTGATTTTTTTAGATAGGTGATACCTTTGATTAGATCGTTTACTACGCGAATGCAGACATACAAACATAGGACTATAATCGTAGGATCGTCCATTACGATGACTAAATAGACGAAAAGCCTGTGATGCACAGACAGCATGCTGCGCAGCATTGCTGCGCGTGTCTGGGGCAGGAGTGGTGCGCCAGACAAAACTTAATGCGGTTGGCGCACTACTCCCCGACATGTTTTTCGGAGATTTAGGCAATGTATTTGCCAATTGACGATTTTTTATGTTTGTTAGACGCGATTTTAGTAACGACTTATAATAATGACAATTTGACAATATAATAACAGGCTAAAATTAAAATCACATGAAAATGTCGTATAACATGGATGCAAAGCTCCAACCTAAAGTCAAGTTCTATGTTTGAAACTATTGGTCAGGTTTAGGGTTAGGTTGAAAAGGGTTCATGACTGAGAGATCGATCCCACACTTCGTACCCCTACTTAAAGAGGTGGCCACGTGTAAGACACACTCCAGTTCTCAAATCAGGAAAAAGAGAACAATGCCATAGTTGGGTTGGTTACTTATAACTAAGATCCAACACTATCGCTCACGACGCTTTTTTAAAAGGACAAAGCGCAAACCCCCCGGGGGTGACCTTATAATGAGGCAAGGTAGATTGTCCTTATGGTAGCTACTCAAAAGCCATGCACATGAAAACTGTATATATTTCAAAAGTATAAAAATAAGAATGAATTGTAATTTTTAAGTTTCACCAGCTCATTCAAAAAAATTAATATGTTTTAGATCCTCCCTAGTTGAGACGCCAAATTGTAGGCGTGTTTTTATTTCGCCTACACGGTGTGAGTGCGTATTATATTTTACTTCCCCGTTGTTAAGGTTTTATTGAAATTTATTTTGAAATAAGACGTCAACAATTCCTTTTAGGAAGAATTATAGACCTAATTTGATATGGGAAAACCGTAGGGACAAATTATGGACGTATCGAATGTAGATTTCCCCGTCAGATGGTCAAAGTGAACCAAAGATTGAGTTTGAGGGTGAGGGTACAATACAATCATGAACCATATTGCCTATTGTTGGCCTTTACTAAATATTGATTCATTACAGATTTTATGCCAAAGAATAATCATATACTATTTAATACACTCTAAAAGTAATTAGTCTAAGTTGGTTTAGAAAATACATAAAAAGACTAATTTTAGTGACAAATAACTATACAATCAATTTACAGGGAACCTAGTAGGTTGTCCAAATTAATCTGATTATTGTGGGGATAATTCTTTTGGTCTTTAATTAGCAAAAATAACATGTGGGTGATAAAAGTCATGCGGGAACAATCATATAATATGAATAGAATAATCAGGCAAGTATGATAATAATATATAAAAAAATAAAGAAAGATGGATTAGAATATACAGTAGGAGGATTGTATATTAAAGATCTACATCAGAAAAGAAACAGTTAGTAACTTCAATATAAAAATGAAGAATTTATTAAAGAATTCTCGAGTGTTAGTCGAGTACGAACACTTAAACAACTACAAGAGGGGGGGTGAATTGTAGTTGGGGAGATTTTCAAACTTTTTGCGGATATAAAAAGAATGATTGAATACGAAAGAAGTAATTGCATGAACAAGAAAGAAATAGGAACACGGAATTTTCACAAGGAAAACTTTCTAGCCCAATAGGAAGAAAAACCTTGACCACGAGGGATTTTGACTCAATTCTCTTTAATAACTTTAGGCCAAAAGACTCACTTTTGTACAACCTAAACTCGGACCTACTCTGTTCCTTAGGAACTGGTTCCCAGTCAACTTGTTCCCCTAACAGTTGACTTTCTCTCTTGACTTCACTCGAAGTCTTTTCTTTCTTTCTTCTCTTTCTCTTTCTCTTTTCTTTTCCTCAAATGATTACAATTTAGATTCACTCAACCCAATCTATAAACTCTAGTAATAATGAAAGAAGAGTAAAACCGAATACACTTTCACTAAGATATTACACTTAAAATTCTGAAAGCATACATAAAAAGATTGTTAAAACAAACTTATTTGTAAGAGCCAATCTTTTCCACAGATCTTCTCCACGATCCCATGAAGCTTTATTCAGCACTTCTTCCATGATCTTCCATTGCAAATATCAGTTGGGAGATAGTTGGTTAATGTCCACAAATTCAACCACTAACACGCGCATCTCCACTTTCCACGCCTTGTTAGTAGCTGGGTTGTTGTGGTTCCTAAAATATAGGAACTACCACAACGCATCCTTTTGAGGCTCTTGTTTAGGTTAGATTTTGGCGGCTCCTTGTTTATGGAATATACAAAAAGCGCACACAAACTAACTAAACAGAATATTATGGAACAAACATATCATAATTTTTACTCCACAATATAAACGGTTTTGTCAAAATAAGTTTAACAACTTAATTTTTGATTAATATCTCCTAATCAATTCTCCATAAGTTATTTAACTATTATTTGTGATATATAAATAATTAAACTAAAAGAATAAATCTTAAACTATAAACTAAGTTAAAACACACAGATTAATCTAACAAAATAAACTAGACATCGAATAATAAAAAACTAAAATTAAATAAAGTTAATTATTTGTCATTATCAAAATAGTGAGACAACAATATTCCCCCTTTTTTATTATGACAAATAATTGAAAAAAAAATTATGTTTTTATTTTTTAAGAAAAAAAAACTATATAAAAAAAAAATAGCACACAGACTAGACTTAAGTAAACTCAACTAAGACTAAGACTGGGAACAGGATCAGACTTGACTGGGAACAGGGATGAGAAAAACTTGCATAAGAACTAAGAAAAAAAAATTATACAACAATATTTCTTCCCCTTTGTCATTATCAAAACCAAGTAATGTACCTGCAGCACTAGAGAGTCAACAGTCTAGGCATCAAGCAAGTTGCTCAAACATAGATCTCATAATATTAGCCATCCAAACACACAAAAAGAATAAGCATGCAGAAAGCAACAATAGGACAACAGATTTTAAGCAATATGCAGAGCAAAGCAGAAAATGAAGAAATTAAAAGAAATTAAAAGTGCTTCATGTGTCTCAGAGGACACAAGAAGAGAATCCAAAAGAAATTGTTTAATAATTACAGCCACAAAAAAACTTGTTCAATTTTCCAAAGTTAAAGAAAGTTAGGGCTTGGAGCTTTGAAGAGAGAGGAGACCACAATCAATTTTGAGAGCACACCATCCACCTTGTTCCTGATCCCCGTATCAGCATTCTTGATGGCTATCATTTGTTGTTGCTGCTGAGAATCCAGAGCAGATACAGTGGTCTGTATCGCATTGATCCTGGTGTGCAGAAGGGTCAAGGAGTCCTGAATTTCCCGAGTAACTTGTTTGAGCCCAGTAGTAGAACAACGGAAAATCCACAGCAGTGAAGGAACTGAATCCGAGTCTAGGTGAATAAACACTGTTTCACCTTGATCCTGCTCCTTCAGAGACTTGGACCCAGCAATGCTCTGACTCTTCCTCACAGACCCACTTGGGACTCCCTCTTCACCCGTCTTCCTCTTACGACCAACCTCAACCTTGACATGCGTTTCTTCCTTCTCAAAATCTAGCTTCCCATAGACCAACCTAAACTAAGCCTGGTCAGAGTGTCCTTGTAAGATAATTTTCTGGCTCAAGCAAAAGAGGGACTGGCAGGCAATTTAACTTTGCATGTTTTGAAACAAGGGGAGAAGATTTCCATAGCCCAATTAGTGTTGTGGGAAATGCAGTGGGAAAGATGTGAGATAATCAGAGACGGAAGGTTGATTTTGATGTTGTTAGCAAGACAGTACATAATGAAGAGATCCATTATACTAGCTGGGTTCTTTTTGAGGAACGGGGTAGAATGAAACGCCAAACAAACTGGAATAAAATTTGTGAAATGGGGACAATTCTTTTTGATCTAAAGATAATGCATTAGAATTGCCGTTAAAGAAAGCAAGAATTTTAGCATTTGAGACTCCATTTATGTCCAGCTTTGCCCTACCTTAATATATTCTTTGTAACCCTCAATTGCGACATCAAACCGTTCCCCCAGTTTCTTTTCAGTTATGAACCACACAGCCATTACACGACACACAACACCCTCAGTTATATTGAAACTGAACAAAACTCTTTCATTTCTTTTTCATAAAGACCCTCATCCAAACTGACAATTTTCCACCATTTTTGAAACTTTAAGATGTTCAATATTACCACTTGGACTTTTTGCACCATGCAACATCATACAAAACCACAAGAAATTGTTAGGATTTTGTTTTCTTACCTCGCTTTGTAGGAACTGTTATCTCCTTTTCTTGTTCACTTTCAGCCTCATTGTCACCATCTTCTTTTTTCAGAGAGAGAGAGAAACAGGAGCAGAGGATTCCGATTTTGACCCGATAGAATCTTCTTTAGTCTTGGATGATTCTTGAGCACTAATTTCATCAAGGGATGGTGTTTTCTCTCTGGGAAATTTTCGTGATCACCGGTATTTTGGTTTTGGAAGACATGGTGAAAGTGTTTTGGAGGAGGTTGAAGATGAGCGATGAGAGAGAGAGATGAGTTGATGTGAGAGTTGGAAATTATGAGGGGTCAGTGATGTGAGGGTTGGGTTATAAAGTAATAGATACCGTGTGAAAAGAAGTGGAGAGTTAGGTTTAATGAAACGGTTTATGGGTTTTGGAAGGCATTTAATGAAGTTTCTTCATTTAATTAGATTAATCGAACGTTAAGTGGCTATAATTCATTTAATGTATTAATTTATGGAGAGGAAGGTGTGAAAAGAAAAATAAGCAAGGAAATTTGGAGGGAAAATTAGAAAAATAGAAAAATTAAAATTACTCTTTTATATGATAAAATGTGTCCATAATGTACAAACTACATACGTACCAAATATGTGAAAACTAAGGGTAATATTCAAAGACATATGTGAGTCCTTATACTTGACCCTAGGTGTATGAATTTTAATTCATGAAAGTTGCAGGACATACTTAGTAAGAAACAATTTAGGGGAATCAACATCATTTGTACATTTAAACAATTTTTATCATTCCTAGTTCCAAGCGTATTTTTTCAAACCTGTCCCTAGATAGAGGTTTAGTCAATATGTCAGCTATTTGATTTTCAGTTGGACAAAAATCAACTTTGACTAATCCCTTTTCTACATTGTCTTTTAGGAAATGATGTCGAATGTGAATATGCTTGACCCTAGAGTGATGAACTGGATCCTTGGAAATGCAAATGGCACTAGTATTATCACAGAGTATAGGAACACACTTAAATTTTATGCCAAAGTCACGTACCTGTTGCTTGATCCATAATACCTGAGAGCAGCAAGCAGCAGCTGCCACGTATTCAGCTTCAGCTGTGGAAAGAGCAACAGTGTTCTGTTTCTTTGAACTCCAAGAAACCAAGCTTGATCCTAGGAACTGGACAATACCTGAGGTGCTTTTTCGATTCACCAAGTCTCCAGCATAGTCAGCATCAGAATAGCTTACTAGATCAAAGATGCACTTCGAGGATAGAACAAACAAAGATCATCACTTTTTCAAATATCTAAGGATCCGTTTGACAGCTGTCAAATGAGATTCCTTAGGATTTGATTGGAATCTAGCACATAAACCAACACTAAAGGAGATATCAGGCCTACTAGCAGTTAGATAAAGTAAGGAACCAATCATACCTCTATAGAGTTTCTGATCTACGGACTTACCACTTTGGTCCTCATCTAACCTTATTCCTGTTCCTATTGGAGTATGGTTGGTTTTTGCTTGATCCAGTCCATATTTTTTCAATAACTCCTTTACATATTTTTGTTGATGGATCATTGTTCCTCTTTCAGTTTGCTTGATTTGCAAGCCGAGAAAGAAGTTTAATTCTCCCATCATGCTCATTTCAAATTCACTACGCATTAACTCAGCAAATTCCTGACAAAGAGATTCGTTAGTTGCACCAAAAATTATATCATCACATAAATCTGAACCACTAGGATGTATGTTCCTTTGGATCAAAAGAACAGGGTCCTATCAACCTTTCCTCGTATAAAATCATTAGAAAGTAAGAATTTTGAAAGTCTTTCATACCATGATCTAGGAGCTTGCTTAAGCCCATAAAGAGCCTTATCTAGCTTATAGACATGGTTAGGAAGATCCAGGTTTTCAAATCCAGGATGTTGTTCCACATAGACGTCTTCAATTAAATACCCATTTAAAAAGGCACATTTGACGTCCATTTGGTACAACCTAAAACCCATGAATGCGCAAAGGCAATAAAATTCTTATTGCTTCTATTCTAGCTACAGGAGCAAAGGTTTCATCGAAGTCAATACCTTCTTGTTGATTATACCCTTTGGCTACGAGTCTGGCTTTGTTCCTTATGACTGTTCCATGTTCGTCCAGCTTGTTCCTGAAGACCCATTTCAGCCCAATTACCTTTTGGTTTTTAGGCTTGGTCTCAAGATGCCAGACCTTGTTCCTCTGGAACTCATTTAGTTCCTCTTGCATGGCATTTATCCAGTCAGACTCCAGAAGGGCATCATTGTGATCTCGTGGTTCTGTCATAGACAAAAAGGCTTGGAAAGCACAGAAATTTTTCAGTTGGGATCTCGTTTGAGTTCCCTTTTCAATATCACTTACGATTAAATCCAATGGATGGGATTTCAGGTGTTCCATGGTCTTGGTTCAAATCTCCTTGTCTCTGCTCCTCCAGCTTGAGGATTTCATTCGTTTCTTTCTGGATGAATTTCTGCTGCTGTTCCTCCTGTATACAGGATCAGGAACACTATCTCTTCTTCAGGAATATTTTTGTCGGTTCCTGCAGGTGTTAGTTCCTCATCAATGTTCACTGACTCTTCAGAACGAGTCAGTCCTATTTCAAAGTCATTTTCATGACTTAGTTCCTGCAGGGAGTTAGTTTCATCGAAAATAATATGGACACTTTCCTCAACACACATTGTTCTTTTGTTGTAAACTCTATATGCTTTACTGTTTAAACCATATCCTATAAAAACTGCCTCATCACTTCTAGCATCATACAAGCCTAAATTGTCTTCATTATTATTATGTACAAAGCATTTACAACCAAAGATTCTTAAGTATGAGATATTTGGTTTTCTTCCTTTGAGCAGCTCATAAGGGGTCTTCAAGACAATGGGTCTTAGCATGACCCTATTGATGGTGTAGCATGTCGTGTTCACTGCTTCAGCTCATAAATTCTTAGGAAGATTGCTGGTTATGATCATTGTTCTTGCCATGTCCTCCAAGGTGCGATTCTTCCTTTCCACCACGCCATTCTGTTGTGGAGTCCTAGGAGCTGAGAAGTTGTGATCAAGTCCTTCGTTTCTGCAAAAACTCATCAAATTTGGAGTTTTCAAACTCCTTACCATGATCAGAATGCAAGTGCTTAATTTTAAATCCACTTATTCTTTGAGTTCTTTTCGCAAAGTTAACAAATTCATCAAATATCTCATCTTTGCTATGAAGAAAAATAACCCAAGTGTATCTTGAAAAATCATCAACTATGACAAGTACATATCTCTTACCAGATCGGCTTTGGATTCGAATAGGGCCACATAAGTCCATATGAATCAACTCAAGTGGACTTTGTGTGCTTACCATTTTCTTCGGTTTGAACGAGGATCTAACTTGTTTACCTTTAGCACATGGTCCACAAACTTCGTGGTTAGAGACTTTGATTGTTGGTAATCCAACAACTAAGTCCTTACCACTTAGCTTCTGGAGCAATGCCATACTTGCGTGACCACACCTTTTATGCCAAAGAAGTGGTTCATTGTCGACAGCACTTAAACAAGTTAGGTCGTTCCTAGGAACAAGGTTGAGATCAACGACGTATGTGTTCACTTTCCTAGTTCCTTCCAGAATCTTGGTACCTATTCCTGTATTACTTACTACACAACATTCATCAGTAAAATTCACATTGTTCCCTTTGTCGCAAAATTGAGAAATACTAAGTAGATTGTGTTTCAAACCCTCAACCAAAAATACATTGTCTATGGAATGTGACTTAGACTTTCCTACCTTCCCTATTGCTACAATATTACCGGTAAGATTGTCTCCGAAGGTCACAGTTCCTCCATCGTAGGCTGAAAGCGAGAGAAATTTCTTTTTATCTCCTGTCATGTGTTTAGAACAACCGTTATCGAGGTACTGCAGGTTGTTTCCCCTCACTTTAGCCTGTATCAAAACAATCAGTCAGTGGTAGGAACCCAGTCTGACTTGGGTTCCTCTATTTTGTTAGTATTTCTCTTAACTTTCCACACTTGCTTAATTAAGCAAGTGTTCATTTCAATATGTTCTTCTCTGGAGGAAATGTCAGACACTAGGTGTCCACTGTTCCCACAGTAGGAGCATATTTGGCTTCTTGGAAGATTAACATATTTTTTCATTTTGTTTTTCTTCTTGTGATTGAAACCTAGCCCACTCCTTCCTTCATTTTTATACTTTTGTATCCAACTTACTGGATCAGGAAGTTTTGTTCTTGAAGATTCCATTTTCTCTTTAAGTACCAGATACTTGCTTAAAACCTTTTCATGTTCGAATTTCAACTTTTTGAACTCGGATCTGGTATTTATAGAGGAACTAGTTCCTTCAGGAACAAATAGTTTCAATTCAGCCATTTCCATATTCAAAAAATAATTTTCATTTTTAGCATTTTCAAAAGCTTCTCGAATACGTCAGTTTTCATCAAAAACATCAAAGAATCTTTCCTCAATATTTGCATTCACAGTTTTAAACCAATTTGAATGACCTTTGGAGACTTCTAAGGCTTTTTCCGAATTTTCTTCTTTAACGTAAATTGCCTTGTAGTCATCCAAAGTTAGAAGTTTTATTGATTGATTCTTTGAAAGTTCATTTAACTCTTCTTCGATAACATTAATGTGTACCTTGTTGTTTGGAAAGTCTTCTTCCTCGTTTGTCTTTGCCATGAGACACAAATGAGATGTTTCCTCTTCTGGTTGTTCCTGCTCCTCGTCTGAATCTGATTCTCCCCAGGCAGCAACCATGGCCCTTCTCATATCAACTTTTGAGAAAGTTTTTTGTTGTTCCTTTTCCTTCTCCTCGTATTTTCCTTTGCTCTTTTCATTTTCCTAGAGAGGACATTCCTTTATGAAGTGTTCAGGACTTCCACACTTGTGACAGCTTAGCTTCCCGGACTTTTTCAAGTTCTTTCCTTTGTAGTTCTTGTTGAAGAACTTCTTGAATCTTTTCACGATCAAAGTTGCTCCTTCATCATCAGTTTCTGAATCCTCCAGATCATTGGACTTGAGAGCCAAGGCTTTAGGCCTACTAGAGTCAACCTCATGAGTTCCTAGATGGATTTCATGAGTCAACAAGGAACTGGAAAGTTGCTCGATATTGAATGTGGTGAAATCTTTTGTTTCAAGCAAAGTAGTGACCTTTGCCATCCATTTTTCATCCTGACGAAGACTTCGTAGAACTTTTCTTGAACAGACTCCTTAGGCTTCATTGGGAATAGCTCGTATTTGCGCATGAGCATGTCTATTTTTGATCTCTTGAGTTCGTTTGTTCCTTCGTGAGTAACTTAAAGAAGTTCCCACATTTGCTTGGCTGATTTGCATCCCATGAATCGATTGTGTTCATGGGGACCAAGGCCACAGTGGAGAATCTTTTGGCCAAGTTGTTCATCTCCATTTTGTCGAAGTCATCTTTGTCATATTTGGAGAGAGATTTGGGGATGTCTTCACCTTTTTCATTTTTCTCAGTGACTTCGAAGTCACCAACCTCTATCACTCTCCAAACTTGATAATTTTCAGCCTTAATGAAAATTTCCATACGATTCTTCCAGTATGGATAATACTTACCATTAAACATGGGTGGACGCTGAGTTGAGTAACCTTCTTCCAATCTTTATCCTGATATGTTCATCATTTTCAGGAACTAGCTCCTCGGTGTTAACTGATTTTGGAGGAACCGGGCCCTGATACCAATTGTTAGTCGAGTACGAACACTTAAAAAACTACAAGAGGGGGGGTGAATTGTAGTTGGGGAGATTTTCAAACTTTTTGCGGAAATAAAAGAATGATTAAATACGAAAGAAGTAATTGCATGAACAAGAAAGAAATAGGAACACGGAATTTTTGCAAGGAAAACTTCCTAGGCCCAATAGGAAGAAAAACCTTGACCACGAGGGATTTTGACTCAATTCTCTTTAATAACTTTAGGCCAGAAGAACTCACTTTTGTACAACCTAAACTCGGACCTACTCTGTTCCTCTAGGAACTGGTTCCCAGTCAACTTGTTCCCCCTGAACAGTTGACTTTATCTCTTGACTTCACTCGAAGTCTTTTCTCTTTCTCTCTTCTCTTTCTCTTTTTCCTTTTCACTCGAAATGATTACAGACTGAGATTCACTCAACCCAATCTATAAAACTCTAAGTAATAATGAAAGAAGAAAAAAAACCAAATACACTTTCACTAAGATATTACACTTAAAATTCTAAAACCATACATAAAAAGATTGTTACAAACAACTTATTTGTAGAGCCCAATCTTTTCCGCGATCTTCTCCACGATCCCATGAAACTTGTATTCAGCCACTTCTTCCATGATCTTTCGTTGAAAATATCAGTTGGGAGTTAGTTGGTTAATGTCCACACATTCAGCCACTAACACGCACATCCCCACTTTCCCACGCCTTGTTAGTAGGTGGGTTGTTGTGGTTCCTAATATATAGGAACTACCACAACGCATCCTTTTTAGGCGCTTGTTTACGTTAGATTTTGGCGGCTCCTTGTTTATGGAATATACAAAAAAGCTACATACAAACTAACTAAACAGAATATTATAGAATCAAGACATATCATAATTTTTACCTCCATAATATAAACGGTATTGTCACATATAACGTTTAACAACTTAATTTTTGATTAATCTCATAATCAATTCTCCATAAGTTATTCAACATTATTTGTGATATCTAAAATTAATTTAAACTAAAAGAATAAATCTTAAACTATAAACTAAGTTAAAACACACATGATTAAGTCTAACAAAATAAACTAGGAGCATGCGAATAATAACAAAACTAAAATTAAATAAATTTAATTATTTGTCATTATCAAAATAGTGAAACAACATCGAGATTATCCTATGTGGTTTAGTTGAAGAGTACAACGACCTTTAGGTTCGTGAAACCAAGAACGCAGTGTGATTAAAAATTGATTGAAATTATTAAAAGTATTTGAATATTTTGAAAGAATTTTTGTTCGTAAGTATTCCTAAGGATTTTTGGTACCATTGAATTTTTGGCTTTTCCATTTGGTACCACTGTTATTTTAAAATTCCACATGATACCACTCTAATTTAATATTAATCTTTATCATACCATTTTTTAAGTAAAATGTTAGTTAATGGTTGAACAAGAATACAATTTTGTTTGGGTTTGCAAGTTTCTATTTGCAGTTACAAAAATTAAATAAATTAAGATTTTAGGGTGCCGTTTTAACCCTCAAAACTCTATTTTTCAGTCAAAATTTTCATAAAAATGATCATTATATTCTATGTCTTTTAATTGTCAGATATGACCTCAACTTTGACCTTAACGACTAAAACGATTACTAAAACCTTAACACAAATTAAAACATGTAAATCGAAGTAAAACTCTAGCCTATTTTAACTTAAATTAGCACTTTACTTAGTTGAATGCTACAATAGAGAATAAAATCAAATTATAGTAGTACCATGTAGAATATCTGAAAAATAGTGGTACCAAATGGAAAAGCCAAAAGTACAATGGTACCAAATGGAATATCCCAATAATTAATTATCATGACTAATTAATTAGGCTTTAGAATATCATTTCGAAACACAATTTTGGAGTGGTTCTTTAGATTACTCTTCCGTTGGGTCACCCCAACTAATACCACGGTATGTTTCATCATTGGATCCTTAAATCACTTTCTTACACACTTATATGTCTACACCTACCTGTATTCATTTGAGTCATGAATTTAAACTTTCATTTTCAATTCGAGTCCTTTTTCCTGAAGGACTCTTCGATAATTCCATGGTCTCTGCGATATTTGACTTTGCCTATATCAACTTCCCAAAGAAGAATCTCCAGCGACAACCTTCAATGTTCAAGACATATCAAGTACATTTCAATATCAGATCAAGTACATGCCAAATTCTGGACAAGCTCAACCAAAGTGGGGGCTTCATATGTGTGGTGGTTCCTTCAAATTAAACTCCCGAAAAGTTGTAATATGCGAACCTCGTTTATGGACCTTAATTATTTACTAAAACGATTTTTGAAAATCATTATATTCAATCTTGATCATTCTATCATTATACACATCTTCTAATCATACAAAACCCTGACCTTGCATTGCAGCCTTGCAAAACCCTGACCTTGCATTACATTACATGCACTCTAATCAGGCATAACCCTGACCTTGCATTACGTGTCATCCCTTAGCTTTGCATAACCTTAATCCTTGCATTGCGTCTCTTGCATCCTTATAGAGTCTAAGTTTGCGTTATTGCGTCATTATATGCCTTGTCTGAGTTGTTTGCACCTATCTACTAACAGTTTTCCCTGCAGGTAATCAGATTGCTTGTAGTTATTGTCCTGCATACTAACTTTCTTTTGTAGAGACCGGCAGTTATAGATCAGTTCTAAACTGCATACTGTTTAAATTCGTTCTTCGTCCCGACACCGTATACTTTGACTTTCGGTTTCCTGATGAACCTCAGTCAAAGTGGGAGCTTCTGTAGACACATAATCATGTCTCCCTCATTTAAGGATCTAATGATGAAACATACCGCGATATATAGTTGTGCGACCCAACGGAAGAGCAATCTAAAGAACCATTCCAAAATTGTGTTTTTAATTAATTGTATTTTAAGCGCACAAAATGTTTTAAGTCCATTCAAAAGCCCAATCAAATATTTAATAAATATTTTTCATATATATTGGGATATTCCATTTGGTACCATTGTACTTTTGGCTTTTCAATTTGGTACCACTATTTTTCAGATATTCTACATGGTACTACTATAATTTGATTTTATTCTCTATTGTAGCATTCAACTAAGTAAAGTGCTAATTTAAGTTAAAATAGGCTAGAGTTTTACTTCGCTTTACATGTTTTAATTTGTGATAAGGTTTTAGTAATCGTTTTAGTCGTTAAGGTCAAAGTTGAGGTCATATTTGACAATTAAAAGACAGAATATAATGATCATTTTTATGAAAATTTTGACTGAAAAATAGAGTTTTGAGGGTTAAAACGGCACCCTAAAATCTTAATTTATTAAATTTTTGTAACTGCAAATAGAAACATGCAAACCCAAACAAAATCGTATTCTTGTTCAACCATTAACTAACATTTTACTTAAAAAATGGTATGATAAAGATTAATATTAAATTAGAGTGGTATCATGTGGAATTTTAAAATAACAGTGGTACCAAATGGAAAAGCCAAAAATTCAATGGTACCAAATGGAATATCCCATATTTATATGATCATTGATAAATAAATAAGATTTTTAATCTTTAAAGTTCAATCTCCGGAATTTTAGGGATAAAGGTATCTTCGAAAGACGCATGGAATCAAAAACGAATATTCGAGAATATGCAAAAAAAGGTAGGAGCTGCACTCAGCGCGCCACGTTCGTCCAACACATTGGCCAGAACGCGTCAGGCGAGCCAATGAGTGTCTGATATGTGGATTTGTGACTCACACAAAGTCCTGCGTCTGACGCATGTCCTGTGTGAGACACAACTTTATTTTCTATCTTTCAAAGACGCATTTACACGTGCCTAAATCTGATTGGGCTAGCTACGTCAGGCACACCAATGTGTTCCTGACGCGTGGCAGTGCGCTTGCCACGTAGGCCCGCGCCTGGCGCAGGGCGTGCGTGAGACGCACGCTCTCTTTTGCCTATAAATACTCCTGATTTCCTGAATCACGGACGGGTTTTCACTATTATTTTTACGAATATACTTCGACTCTCAAAACACTCAAACACTTAAATACTTTCCTCGTACCAAGGTTGCTCCGCCTAAAGATCATTGCACTCTTCAATCTAAACCGCATAGGTAAATTCATGAGGATCCTTGAATAAATTCTCTATTTTTATATTGAAGTTACTAATTGTTTATTTCCTAATGTAGATCTTTAATATAGAATCGTTCTACTATATATTCTAAAAAAATTATTTGTTTTATTTATTTTTTGTATTGTCATACTTGCTTGATTATTCTATGCATATTATATGATTGTCCTGCGTTATTGCTTTTATCACCCACATGTTATTATTCCTAAACAAGACCTAATGAACTGTTCTAACATTATCAAATTAATTTGTTAGGTTTCCTGTAAATTGATTGCATAATAACATATCACTAAAAAATAGTTGTTTATGTGTTTCCCGAACCAATCTAGACTAAATATTTTTAGGGTTTTTAAATTATTTTATGATTATTCTTTGGCATAAAATCTGTAATGAATCAATATTTAGTAGAGGCAAGCAATAGGTAACATAATTCCCGACTATGTTGTACCCTTACCCCCGAACTCAATCTGTGGTTCATTTTGGCCGTCTATAGAGTCATAACGGGGAAATCTACATTGGATAAATCCTAATTTGTCCATACGATTCCCCAATATCCAATTAGCTTTATGATTCTTCCTTTAAAATAATTGTTGGCGACTTGAAAACAATTTCAATACAAAAACCTTTATAGTGGGGTAGTCAAATCTAATACGCGCTCATCCCGTGTAGGAGAAATAAAAACACGTTACAATTATCACACCATCAAAATCATAAAGCAACATAAAAAAATAATGAAGTAAAACATGAGGAAACAGTTTATGAGTAAAAGAGCAGATTGTCAGTGGATGTCAAATCGCAACCCACTTCATAAGGTTTGTTATATCACAACCTCCAGATAGCCTATGGGCTTACGTTCCCTACTATCTGTGTCTAAGAATGACCAAACTCCTGATGTAGGGTAGTAGACATAGCACTTTGTGTTTTCTCGGACGACAACAATTAATCCATCACCCCTAGATCGCAACCTAGATGGTTGGCATGTTAATAAATGGGAACTACATCTATACCATTAGATTTCTTATACCTCAAAAGTGAAACAAGATACCACAACAAATTTCATCTGAAATCTTTTATATTTCCATCATCAAATCAACATCAATAGATGCCCAATGATCTTACACCCTAAGTAATTCAAATTCAAAAATCATCTAATTTCCATCTTCTCCTCAAAATAAAATTCAAAGCTCAACAGTTTTCAAAAACAACAATTTTGCTCAAAACATACCAAATCATGGATCATCAAATTCACAATGATTTTGTCAAATCATAACATAAAGAATAATCTTCTAATCTTTCCAAATTATAACAAGTAATAAACAACATCACAAACTTAACAATTTCAAGCAAAGTTGCTCAACAATAATGTTCCCAAAATAAATGACATGAATACAATCGAAAACGTAACAGAAATTACACGGAGAATCTAGGAGCAAGCAAATAGACCAGCAGGTTTGCCTTGACCATGCGTGCGCTCAGAGCAGGAGCATGCGCTCTGTGCAAGAGTGTGCGCTCGACGAAGCTCTTGTGCATCAAACACACATGCTCCCCTTCTAAAGCATCATAGTGCGTTCAACACATCTGGACGGAAAATCTCATATTTGAACCGAAAGTTCACTAAACTCGAATACCTCACAAAATGAGCACTCATCATCATTCGACTAAACTTTGGCAACAACATATTCATAATTTCAATACCCAATAACTTCAACCAAACAAGTAAACATAAGCAAAGTTATAAAACTTAATCCACATGAGAATCGATCATAAGGCACATCATATAAAATTACAAGAATCATCATCCTAACACAAACTAATCACAGGAAACTTAACAACAATTCTAACATCATGATTAGCAATTCTACTTAACAAACAACATGTAACAACAACACAATCTATTCAACACGACACCAAAAGTACATGGCACATACTCACATCATATATTCATCAATTTTCCAAATTAAAAATATAAAACAAACAAGCCTAAACATAATCATAACACCTAAATATTTTTCCTAAAACTATCGCGATTTCTACCATTTTAAGATAACTACTAGTTACTGGATTCGTCAGAAAAATATGTAGCAGCAAGACACTAGGCGTACGCCACTTGAGTAGAGTGTGCGTCCTCCAAATTGCCTTCTAAAGCAACAAAACTTCGATTAGTAGAAGGTTTAGGATGATAAATTTGACAAAGATTATGTATAAGAAGTTTATAGCTGATATGAAAGAGGAGAAATTCTCCTCACTCTTGGTTCCAAAATGGTGTGAAAAAAGAAGAGAAATGTGCTGGAATTTTTCTGACATAAAATCAGATTATTCAAGAGAAAAATGAAAGGCTTAAGGAGGGATTAATTTCGTGATTAAGTGGAATTTACAAAAGGAGTTCAAAGAGACACCAATAATCATTACAACTATTCATCATCCTCTCCAACAAGCCTGATTTTCGACCAGCACTACATGCCACACGTGATGTTCAATTCATCACTCAAGTCGATCCAAAAATATTATAAAAACACTACGCGATAAAACCGCATCTTAAACGCTTTAATAAATAACAAAAATAATATAACCTTTGAAATAATAACTAACCACTTTTAAATAAACATATAAAAACATAGCACAACCACTAGTAGAAAAAGGACGATTTGCGTCCCCTCAATTGCGTCGCACTTAAACGGAAACGACACACAGTTAGGATTTGCGTCGCATGTGGGGAGCTGTGCGACGCAAATCACAAAAAAATGCGTCGCACCCTCCTCACATGCGACGCAAATTAACAATGTGCGTCGTTTGTTGCAAAGGTGCGACGCATATTCCACGCACCGGTTGGAGAGATTGGTTCCCAATGTGCGTCGCACAGTATAAATGTGCGTTGCAAAAGGGTAATGTGCGTCGGACCCCTTGGCCCATCCGACGCACATCAGCCCAAAATAACTCTCTATAACCTCTCCCTCTCCTTTTAATTTTCCCAAACTCTAAAAATACTCTCAACCTAAACCCCTTGGCCGCGTCTCTCTCTCTCCCCCTCTCCCTCTCTCTCTCCCGGTCTCCCCCTCTCCCTCTCTCTCTTCCTCGTTCGTTGAAATTTAACTCTCTATAACCTCTCTCAATTCTTTTCGTTTCATTTCATTCGTTTTTCTTCTCTCGTTTCACGCGCCAAAATTTTCCCAAAATTCTTTTCATTTCATTCGTTTCATTCATTTACAGATCTGAAATAAGGGGAGGGTGACAAAGGAGGCGAAGCAGGGGAGAAGGAGGGGGTTTGTGGTGCTGGCGATTTTGTGGCACGGCGTCGATAAAGCTCAGGCGGGGAGGGTGGGTTAGGCAAGGTCGGAGGTCAGGTGGTGATTTGTGTGGTGGCTGGGCGCGGGTGCAGTCAGGGGCGGCAACTGGGATGCTGCGAATTGAGTTTTGGGCTGGCGGTTGTTGTGAAGGGGTTTCGTTTCACCTCAAACTCAAACGCAATCGAAGGTATTCTTTCTTTTTCTTTATATCTGATATTTTTGTTTATCTTTTCTCGTTTTCAGATCTGAAATTTTCAATAAGAGGATGGTATTTTTCGATGAACTTTGATTTTGATTTTTAATCTTTTCTCCTTTGCACCGAGGTTGAATTTTGATTCTTAATCTTTTCTCGTTTTCAAATCAGGTTCTTCTCGAAATCTTGTTGTTGCGTTTGAGGTGAAGATATGGATTGCTATGAAATTACAAGAAATTCTCGAAGATCTGGATTGCGTTTTTTTATTTTTATTTGTAATTTTATCTCCCCTTCATCTTCTGGTTAGGGTTAGAATTTCTTATTTTTTGTATGTTTTAGTTATAGATCTGATGTTAATTGTAATGGTAATATTTTTTTCTTCTTGAAATTATAGATCTAGAGGCTGTTGATGTTAGTTTGTAATTTTATCTTCTCCATTTGGGATTGCCATTTGCCAAATTATATTTTATCTTCTTGAAGTTAGTTATAGGTCTGGTTGTGATTGCCATTTGCCAAATTCATTTCCTTTTCAATTACTGCACGCCACTATCATTCTAAGTGGATGTCCTGCATTCCTTTTCCTGCATTCGTTAGTTTTTTTAATAAAAAAAAAATTAAAAAAAATTTGCAATTTGCGTCGCACGTAGCCCAAGGTGCGACGCAAATCACTCATCTGCGTCGCACCCTAGGCGATGTGCGACGCACATTACCCTTTTTACCCTTTGAAGTGGGCTGGGGAGAGCCATCTGCGTCGCACCATATAAATGTGCGACGCAAATAGCTCAACCATCTGTGTCGTTTCCGCATACAACGCAGATCATTTCTGGGTCATTTGCGTCGAGCTCTTTGGCGTCGTACCGGAGTCCGACGTAAATAGGCGCCTCACATCCGACGCAAATTGCCTTTTCTGTACTAGTGAACATAAAAATATATACCAATCACATTCACACGCCTAAATAATACTTTAGTAATAAAATCTTTAGTTTTTAACGAGAGAATACTAACTAAGAATAATTAACTGCAAAAAATTAGGAGCAAAAACACATATTGTTACAATTTTAATGTTCCTGGAACACAATTTCGTGCCACAATAACACTATTTTGTTCTAGAGTCACACCTTAAATGTACTTGTGTTGGATGTGTTAGAAACTAACAAAACGAAATGGCAGAAGGACAATGATTTCAAGGTTGTGTCGTGGTAGGAGACCACTGACTTGAAAGCAATTACGGCCCGACAACGGTTGTAATCGATCTGGTCGAAAAGCTCCCCAAGGTTTACACAGCAGCCTATAATTGCCACCACTAGCAGTATAGACTTGGAGAATAGCACGAAACCCAGGAAAGAGAGAGAACAGAAGGAAGAGAAGAGAATGTTTTGTGTGTCTATGAACTGATCAGAAGCCCTGATTTTATAGGAGAAAATCAAGCCAAAACGAAAGACTGTAAATGAGGGGATATCATGGGATCGCCATCAATATTGTAACGTCAAAACGTTACAAATCTCCAATGGTCACACACGTCCAAAAAGTTAAGTTTGTTCCCCAAAGCCCAAAGCTGGCCCGGTCCGGGCAGGCGGCGCGCGCGCGTGTGTGTGCTAGCAGGCCCAAACCAAACATGACATCCTACCACAAAAGTATCTCAAAGACCAACTCAATAATAGGAAGGAGGGAGGGAATATAAAAACAAGGAAGTATTCCCTCCCACAAGCAATGTAGGGCAATACAATAAAAGAAGCTAAGGCTTTTCAAGCCTTAACTCCAACAATCCCCCACAAAGGCTCTGAAAAGCAAAAAAAAGTTCCTGGTTAAGGAAAGGAAAGTACTTAAACATCAATATCTTTCGATTTGAATTGATGCATAGTCAAATGAGGCAACAACTTACTATCTAGTGAGTGAATTTCTCTTGAACTCACTAGAGTTTGGTTGAGACCCCCACAACACATACCTACCTTAAGATCGTGCATTCTCCGCGATCCATCACAAGCGCTTTATAGCCATGCGCATTCCTTGGGTCTAATAAGTGCTCTAGAAAGACAGCCCATTCTTTCATAGAAGGCAGCTTAACCTCTACACTTACGTAGGTAGTCCATCAAGTGTTTCTCAATAACAGCACCCCGAAGGGATATGGAACTATTAAGAGCAAAAGCTTTACCTCTCAATGTATATCCATCAAGTGCGTCTTAGTAGCACCACCAATAGGCTATGGATAAAAAAAGCACTACCATACGTCATAGGGATGAGAGATGTAGTGCAAGTTAAGATTTTATGGCCTCGTTTGACCTCAAACGGGTATCCACCTTACAATCTCAACTAATGGGCTTTAGCCCCATCCCCCACGACGACTTTAGGACAACTCTCCTAGATAACCCCTTAGCAAACAGGTCTGCGAGATTTCTTTCGGACCTCACATAGTCCAAAGAAATTACCACATTTTTCAGGAGTTGTTTGATGACTCCATGTCAAATCCGTATGTGTCTTTTCTTACCATTGTAGACATTGTTCTTAGCAACACTAATGGCTGCTTGAGAATCACAATGAAGAGAGACAGGTGCACCCTGTCCTCCCCATAAGGGTACATCAGACAACAGATTTCTCAACCATTCAGCTTCTTGCCCTGCCAACTCGAGGGCAATGAACTCAGACTCCATGGTGGAACGTGTTATACAAGTCTGCTTCGAAGACTTCCACAATATAGCACCACCACCAAGACATAAAGACATATAATAACACAATCTGATCCTATCAATTTTGAATACACACGGGAATCAGAGTTGTTTACAATGAAGCCATTTGACACAATAGTATTATCAAATTCTTCATACCATTGTTTTGGTGCTTGTTTGAGACCATATAAGGACTTCCTCAACTTACACACTTTATCTTCTTGTCCTTACACCACGAAACCCTCAGGTTGAGACATGTAAATCTCCTCCTCTAAGTCACCATGCAGGAAAGCAGTCTTAACATCCATCTGATGTATAACCAAGTCATGAATAGCAGCAAGAGCTCACAGTGTCCTAATGGTGGTTATCTTAGTCACAGGAGAAAAAGTGTCAAAGTAATCTAGTCCTTTTCTCTAAGTAAAACCCCTAATGACAAGCCTAGCTTTAAACCTCTCAATAGTCCCATCAGGTCTCAACTTCTTTTTAAAGATCCATTTACTATCTATGGTCTTTGATCCCTTAGGTAAGTCAGTTAACTCCCAACTAGAGTTAGACAATATGGAATCTAACTCGCTCTTAATGGCCTCTTTCCAAAAACTAGCATCCACAGATCTCATTGCCTCTTCAAAGGTCTTTGGATCCTCTTCTATCATGAAAGCATAAACTAGTTCATCACTCAACAAGTCAACACAAGAACTTTCAGACAGAAAAGCAGTAACAAAATCAGAACCAAAGTCTTTTGGTACTCTAGGTCTTTTGCTCCTCCTAGCCTCATTTACAACAGAAGAACTACTAGCATGCATGCCAACTGAAGTACTACTCAAAGTCAAATCAGCAGGAATATCACTAGTATGTAGAACAACATCATACCTAGAACAAGTACATAAATCAACAACAGGAGAAGAAAAAGAAGGCACAGATGCAATATCACCCTTTTTCAAAGGAAAAACATGTTCAAAAACCTCAGCATCTCTGTATTCACAAATAGACCTATCACTCAAAGACATGAATCTATAAGCAGCATGAGCATAGCCAATAAACACAGCATCAAAAGTCTTGGGTCCAATGTTTGACTTCTTATAGTCAGGCAGCCCAACTTTAGCTAGACACCCCCACACTCTAAGGAAACTCAAGTTCGGAGGATATCCCTTCCATACACTAGTAGAATAATTGCTTATTGCTGCGACTATATTGCTGCGGTTTTACATATACGCAGCATTATATCACGTAAAAAGAAAAGAAAAATTATAAAATAACCATATTGCTGCGGTTTTAGCCAAAAACCGCAGCAATATGATTTTAGCGGAAAATTTTTGACTGTTTGACCTACTATATTGCTGCGGTTTTTAAGAGAAACCGCTGCAATACGTTAAAATATTAATATTTTAATGTATTGCTGCGGTTTCTATAAAAAACCGCAACAATATAAAGGCCCAATATTATATAATAGTATTTAAGATCTTACCTCTCTCGTTAAAACCTAAAAAAACCGCCTCCCTCGCATCTCTCACTCTCCTCTCACACCTCTCTCTCTCCTCTCCTCTCACGCATCTCTCTTTCTCCTCTCCTCTCACGCATCTCTCTTTCGTCCTTCGTCAGTCCCAACCACCCAACCACATCAGATCTAGTCCTTCGTCAGTCCTCCTGTCGTCGTTCTATTCCGGCGAAACCAAATCCGTCGTCGTTCCATTTCATTCGTCGTTCCAGTCCTTCGTCAGTCCTTCGTCGTTCGTGCGCCGTTCCAGTTCGCCGTTCTACTCGCCATTCTACAAGTTCGTTGTTCTTGCGCCGTCTAGTCTAGTCCTTCGTCGTTCTACTCGTCGTTCCTATTAGTTGTTATTTTGTTTTTTTTTTAAGAGATGTTATTTTGTAAATGTTTTTACTTTTGTAATTGTTGTTATTATAATATTTTTGTAATTATTTTGTGCGAAATTACTTTCAGATTTAGTGTTCGTGATATTAAATATAGTTGTAGTATATATTTTTCCTTATTTTAATTTTTTTTTTGAGTTACATTTCTATTCTTATGTTGCGTGTTTTTTATGATAATTGTTATATTTTTTTTTAGATTTGTTATGTTTGGTACTATAATTTTAACTTTTTTATAATCTGCCTTAAATTTATTATAATAATATATTTCAATCTGTCTTTTTGTATTTTTTTATGTTTTTGAATTTTGTATAATAATTTTTTGTCATTAATTTCAATCAGTAATGTTTTCTTTTCTTTTAGCTTTTTTGTCTTTCAAATTTGATGGCACAATGCAAAAAAAAAAAAAAATTACATGTATTATTGCTGCAGTTTTGGCTAGGAACCGCAGCAATAGGTGTAATATAAATCTGACATAAAATAATTATATTGCTGCGGTTTTTCCTAGAAACCGCAGCAATATATTAATTACATATTGTTGCCCCCTTAATTTCTGCGCGGTTAAAACCGCCGCAATGGGCCACTTAGTGACTGCAGTGTTAAGCATTTATTCTACTAGTGATAGGTCATAAGGGGTCTTATCTAACTTTTTGTGAGGTACTCGGCTAAGAACATGACAAGCTGAAACAATTGCTTCCCCCCCCCCATATTTCATCAAGTAAACCAGAACTAACAAGCATAGCATTCATCATATTTTTCAAGGACCTATTTTTCCGTTCAGCTATACCATTTTGTTGAGGTACATAGGGAGCACTAAGTTCATGAATGATATCTCAATTTCTCACAATGATCATTCAAGAGAAGTTCTCATATCTCTACCCCTATCAGACTCAACCCTCTTGATTTTCCTATCAAGTTGGTTTTCTACCTCGGCCTTATACTTTATAAAAGCTTCCCCTGCCTCACTTTTGGCTTAAGAAGGTATAACTTAGTGAACCTCGAGTAATCATCAACAAAGGAAATGTACCAAAATTTTCCTCCTCTACTTCTAGTGTTCTGAAAATCAGCTAAGTCCGTATGAACCAATTCTAGAAGTTGGGTGGTCCTTTGAGTGAGGATTTTGCAAGGTTTCTTAGTAAATTTTGCTTCAACACAAACTGGACACTTAGAAAACTCTGTTGAGGACAGATTAGGAATTAAAGCTAAGGTCCTTAGTCTCTTAATAGAAGCAACATTCACATGTCCTAATCTACCATGCCATAAATTTAAAGACTATGCAATATAAGCAGAACCACAAACAGTTTTATTAATAGCAGGAACAACAGAAGAAGCAACATTCAAAATAAATAAACCCCCACTTAAATACCCTCTCCCCCACAAACTTCCCACCACGAGTCATTACAACCTTGTCAGTCTCAAAAATAATTTTCAAACCAGCTTTGTTCAACAAGGCACGAGACACTAGGTTGCGACGCATAGTAGGAACATATAAGATATTTGAAATGGAGAGGGTTTTTCCAGAGGTAAGTTTTAGAGTGATATTTCCTTGTCCAAGCACTCCAACAGTTGTTGCATTGCCATGTAGATGCACTCACCTTCTGTTGCATCCTAGAAATCATGGAGAAGCTCCGTGTTTGAACAAAAATGTCTTGAAGCCCCGGTGTCCAAAATCCAATCAGAATTTTTCTTGATCAGATTTGCTTGAACGACCATAGCAGCAATAATATCATCAGATACAACAATGTTAGCCTGAGGTGTTTCCTTTTGGATAGACCCTTGGCGTTGAGGACATTGATAAGCCTTATGATCAGGCTTGCCACATACATAGCAAAGGACAGTCCTCTTCTGAATCTTACCATTCGATTTGTTGAATTTCCCTTGCTTCTTACCTTTATTGATGACCTTCTTAGCTTTACCCTTAAAGTTATCAAAACCTGAAGAAGCAATAGCAAATTCCACCAGCTTAGCGTTGGTAACATTGACAAGAACTGAGTCCTGATTATCCTTGATCCGATTTGCTTCTTCAATCCTCATATGACTGATTAGTTCCTG
Source organism: Beta vulgaris subsp. vulgaris (assembly GCF_026745355.1). Classification (NCBI taxonomy): domain Eukaryota; kingdom Viridiplantae; phylum Streptophyta; class Magnoliopsida; order Caryophyllales; family Amaranthaceae; genus Beta; species Beta vulgaris. The sequence continues at coordinate 14,994,096 of NC_079202.1, forward strand.
TAGAGACATGAACTCTTTCCTATACTTAAGATTGTTACGGAACTCCCTCCATGAAGGAGGAAATTTTTCCAGCAACACATTAGCCTGAAAAACTTCGCAAATTTTCATGTCTTTATTTAAAACATCAACACACAGATTTTCGTAGACATGAACTTGGTCCATGACAGGTTTCAGGTTTGTCATCGACCATCTGGAAAGCCAACCACTTTCCTACAACATATTTTTGTTTACCAGCATCATCAGCCCCATATTTTTTTCTCAAGGGCCTCCCAAATCAGTTTAGATGACTTATACACCATGAATAAATCAAAGAGATTATTTGTCATCAGATTAAGGAGATGGAAACGAACAATTTTATTATTTCATATTTTAAAATTTGGTCCTCATTCTACTTGATAACAGTAGCAGAAGGAGAAGAAGATGAATCACTTATAGCAGTAATAACAGCAGGACAGTCCTTAAATAGAACATAATCGATGTCCAACGGTTCAAAGAACAGGAGCAATTTTTCATCCCAGCATTTATAATTATTTTCGTCAAGAGACTCAAGCTTGGACAGATGAGCCACGGATTTGGTTGAACTGTCAGCCATTGCGAATAAGATAATTGCTTTCAAATTGTTAGAAACTGACAAAACGCAATGGCAGAAGGACAATGATTTCAAGGTTGTGCCGTGGTAGATGACCACTGACTTGAAAGCAATTACGGATTAACAACGGTGGTAATCGATCTGGACGGAAAGCTCTCCAAGGTTCACACAGCAGCCTATAACAGCCACCACTAGCAGTATAGACTTGGAGAATAGCACGAAACCCAGGAAAGAGAAGGAAGAGAAGAGAATGTTTTGTGTGTCTATAAATTGATCAGAAGCCCTGATTTTATAGGAGAAAATCAGTCCAAACGAAAGGCAATAAATGGGAGGATATCATGGGATTGCTATCAATCTTGTAACGGTCAAAACGTTACAAATCTCCAACGGTCACACACGTCCAAAAAGTTAGTTAAGTTAAGTTTATTCCCCAAAGTCCAAAGCCAAAGGCCCTGACCTGGTCCGGGCGGGCGGCACACGCGCGTGTGTGTGATAGCAACCTCAAACCAAACATGACATCCTACCACAAAAGCATCTCAAGTACCAACTCAATAATAGGAAGGAGGGAGGGAATATAAAAACAAGGAAGTATTCCCTCCCACAAGCAATGTGGGACAATATAATAAAAGAAGTTAAGGTTTTTCAAGCCTTAACTCCAACACACTACTACAAATATGGGCAAAGTGATCACCCATAAAAGACCACTTTTATGACATAAGTGATTATTTAACAAAAAACACCTAATTTTTTAGACGAGAGGTCTCTTATATTATAATAAAAAAAGACCTCCATTTTAGAAATGTGGTCTTTTTGCACATCCTCAAAATCTTCAATATTAAAGAAACCACTTATTTTCGTTAAGTGGTTATTTTGATTTCGTATCATTCTAGAGAATATATGGAATCTATATATTATTAGCGGGATGAATTGTAAATTTAAAAAAAAAAAAAAAAATTAAAGGCGCCTAACTAATAGCCTTATTCCAATTTTAAAAATTAAAGCCCTAACTAAAAGAAATACTTTATTCCTTCTTCACTAATCACAATTATATTGATCTCATTCTTCTTCCCAGATCACCGATACCGCCACAACAGAACCGCCTGATTTTGCGCGCGAAACCACCCAAAATTCCTTCGCCGGCTATCGTTGCCAGTACTCTGAATTCACCGGCGGCCAATATTCCTCGCAGTCTACTCGTCTTCGCCAACCTTTTCTCCCAACGACCGAATTATCGCAGTCCACTCGACTTCGCAGTATACTCTGTTCCATTGCAGTCTACCACCACCACGTTATCGCCGACGATCGAATTATCACGGTAAGTGTCGATCAATTCATCTTGCATTTGTAGTTGTTTGTTTCTTGAGCATGATTTCAAATTACCCTTTTAGTTCTCTAGATAATGCTACCAAGTTAAAGGAGACATAAATGGGTAAAGTAATGGCCTCATAGGCAGAGTTGGGGAAGGTTTTGTGATTTAGGACTTATGAGGGCTACCTGTATGGAAAAAGGTGGGGTGTGAAGGGTGGTAGTTGAGGAGGTGAGCAAGCTTTGTGGTCATAGGGTTGGTGGTGGTACCATTCGCTAATTCGTCCTATTTGTTTCTGTTTATTCTATTTTCTCTCTAAATTGGTTAGTCTAGTCAGTTCCTTGGTATAATGGGTTCTGCACTTCTACAAATGGGTTCACCAGGAAAAGTGATCTCTACCAGATTTCTCTTGTCTTCACAAGTTGCTACCTTCGCCTGGACCACTACTGTCTTGTGCAGCCGGTTCATTGGTCCCATGTCTGACATCCCAGATGAGCCCCTAGGTTTCATTATTGTCCGCTTTTTTTGGACTTTCTAAACTTTGCTAATTGGACCATACTAGATTGTTTTTCTCGTTGCTAGTATTTGGGGGGTGAAAAAGTTAAGAAGTTGATGAAGGCACATAATTGTTTGTTGATGGCAACCATCATTGTACTATTGTATAGAAAATTAGAAATGACTCTTGGTTTATATTGCATTTTCAAATGCAACTTGTAAAAAAATTCCTTGATGGTTGCTTGAGAAGAACGGGAATTTGAGAATTTGGTTATATTGATTGGTAAGGGAGGGATAGAGGTACGATGTAGGAGCACAAGTATTGCTTATAGTTCATGTAGATATATTTCACTTGGAAAATTCATAATAGGATTGACGTTCTTTTTCAGATGGAGCCATGGGATTAGTAGTTGATAGTAGTTTGATAAGGCATATTCTAATACCCACTGTCTGTGGAGACTTGTACCTAATGGGTTGCTTCATAGGATTCCTCTTAATAGCTTTCCCTTTTCTCGAATTCTTAATACTTACAAAGTCAAATAGCTGATTGATGTCATCTCCAATGGAATAAACATGTCCTTGTCTAGACACGTAATGCTTCCGCGCTTTCTCGTTCATATTTTCTTCCTCGACCTCCACAATTTCACAATTGCTATCCAGAACATCCATCTTTGATGCAATCATCCGCGTCTACAAAAGGGGCACGAAGCTGTAGATAATATGCTCAAAACTAACCCATCTCAGATTAAGCCCTTGGAGATAGTAAGGTGCAAGAAGCCCGAGCTATAGAAAACAAAAACCATAAAGCTCTTCCATCATATTGAAATTGAGATTGCTAGAACAAGCAATCGAATTAGATTGAACGAAAACAGCAGCTACTTTTATTCAAACTATAGGAGCCACAAATAGCATCCAATCATTCAGCTACATGCATACGAGGTACGCCAACCTGAAAGAATTGCAGACTTTCAGATCATGCTAATTATTTCTAATCCAAAACATTATTCTAATCATTCAACTACATGAACTTCTACAAATGGGTTCACCTTCCACTCCCTTTCTCTTTATCTCAACAAGCTAAAGTTATGGGAATGAGGGATCTTAAACCCTCTTCCTGATTCCAGAAACCAGTGAATCAAGTGACTGTCTGTGGAGAACCTATTAGGACTTGTTTCTAGTAGTAAATTTAGAAATGCAAATGTGAGATTTATGGACTTCTGTCATTTTGAAGGTGTGCTTTGTGGTTTAGAAGATGACTCAGTAGGGTCAGTTCAACCAATGCAAAGCTGCATTGAATTCCTTGATTGGCTTCATCATTATCAATTTCTAGGATTCTTTAATTCTTGAAGAAAATTAAACTAGATACATTGTGTTATTGAAATGAACATGCATTTCTTGCTGCGGTAGTAGGGGATTCAAAGCATCCCCTTCTATTTAAGATGTTAAGCAAAAGAAAAAATTCAATTAGGTAATCCAAGGTTTGGGTTAATTACACTAATGTATTATTTGATGAACGTATTTGGCCTATCTAGAAGCTTAACTAAAAATATGTATATTCTTTTATGGACTTAAGAATTGATGGTAATGTATTCTTTGATGAACGTATTTGGCCTATCTAGAAGCTTAACTAAAAACATGTATATTCTTTTATGGACTTAAGAATTGATGATAATTTTGTATGGGGTACATTGTGAAACCAGATCCGCAAAATTCCACGAACCGATCAAACTTTAATCACTCTGAAACTTATAATCTGACATAAAAAATATATGCTTGTGATTCTTAATAAAGATGAACATGTATGTCATGTTAATAATGTTATTACTTCAATCAAAACAACCGTGTGTTGAGAACTCTTAATCCCCACTTAATAATTTTTATGTTATTTTTAATATAAAGGTAGGACAATAGTGACTGCGACCCCTTATGAGCCTGAATCAATATCTTGATACTTTTTTTCTTTGTTTGAATGTTGATTCTGAGCCATCTCATTATAAAGGTCGATGCACAAGCAACAAAATCATTTGCTGCTCCATCCCCACAAACACCATCATCACAAGCATCAAACAATCGAAAATATGTGATCACTGATAAGGATCTTGTCAAGTTGACAACTACTTCATTGCGAACTTTCAAGAATCAAGCCATGAGAATGAAATCAAGTGGTGCATGCAGATCAATTAGAATACCGGCAACTGTGTATGGTCATGAGGAGACACTTACCCTTGATTATGAAGCGATGCTTGATTGGTGCTTCCAAAGAGAGATCGGAGTGACTCACTTGTCCATTTTCATGAAGTAAGTTAAGTTCAGTTGTGTTTTTAGTTGTTCTTAGAACTTTATATATATATATATATATCCAAATTAATGTGCAAGATACTTGAGCGAAAAGTGTCAACAAGGTGGTGTATGTGGGATGTATGGATTTTGTGATTCAAATTATTTATCTCCTATGACACAAACCAATAAAGAAGAGTAAGTAGACTATCTAGCTCGTATCTTTGGCCAAAATGAAGGGAATAATGTTAATCGACTATTCTTTGCACCTTATCATGAGAAGTAAGTATGAATTATTAAATTAATTATTAAAAGGATGGGAAGATGTTAATTGGCTATGCACACACTAACATTTGCAGATGTGCAGTTGACATTGGATGCTAGCGGTCATTAGTCCGTGGAATGGAGTGGTGTTTTGGCTTGATCCAGCTGGAGCAGAAAATGATATTCCTGAATTTGCTCAAAGGACCATAATAAATGAGTATGTATACAAAGTACATTATATATTTAACTCATAATATTGAAGTAATCATCTAATTTTTACGTGACAATTTTTTAGGAGAATCATAAAATTTAGTCTCGTATATCAAAATGATATTAAGAAAATGACAAAGAATCCGACAATTAAGTGGAAAAAACCTGAGGTATGTTATTCTAATTTTTTATTATTTTGATGCATTTATATTGATGCTTATTAAAATTAATATGTAATATGACTAATTGTATAATTACCTTTATGAACAAGTGTCCTCGTCAATCCCAAGAATCTCTGGACTTTGGATATTATATATGTCGATATATTCTCGAGACTATAGAGAAAAGGCGACAAGTGATTCCTGATAAGGTATCAATCCCTTTCAAAACACCATTCACTTGCTTGTTTCTCATATCAATTATTAGTGCTTGAAGTTAACCAAGATTTATACTTATCAAAAATAGTTACTTTCATGATTAACAACGTATTTCATATCCAATTATTTTTAAATAATTTTATTAATGCTTTGTAGTACTTTGGCGGAGTTACAACTGAATTTCCTCAAAATAAGTTTGACGAGTTGACAGACTTATGGATCAAATACGTGGAGGAATATAAACCAGCGGAAGAAGAGGAATCTGAAGAAAGTGTCGATTTTAATTAGGTATTAAGCGGGATTAGATAGGTAATTAGTTAGAACAATGAGTTGATTAATTTACTCTGCATTTGAGTTGAAAGAAATATTGGCTTCTTTACGTATCTTTTGAGAAGTTGATTTTTTGAATCTTCATATATCGATATTATTTTGTAATGAATTATGGTATTGCATCAATGAAATTTTTGTCAAGTTATATAATAATTCGAATTTTGTCAATGCAAGTGGCACGCAATTTTGCTGGAAATATATATCAAATAAAAATTATAGGTAAATTAAAAATAAAGCCACAAGCTAGAATTTTGTTGTTAAAAAAATGAGGCAAAGACACCATCTGTTTTAATGTATGGCCTCTTATATCAAATTAAATATAGTACTTAGGAAGACGAAAGAGACCACCTTTCCATCTAAGTGATTTTTTTGAGAAAGATAAAGAGACCACCTATAAATAATAACTGGTTTTTAGTACGACGAAAGAGACCACATTTGTTTTTGATGTGGTTCCTTATCCTTCTTATTTTTTTCTACTACAATACATAAAAAAAATCACTTATTTAAAAAAAGTGGTCTCTTCTTTCAATATAACAAACCACCCATAATAAGTGGTCTTTTTACCTTGAGAGACCACTGTTTATGTTTTATGAACAATAGTGAATGTTCCATAAACACTATCTTAATATTTCCGGAACACAATATCTGCTACAATAACATTATTTGCTAATATCGCATTTGTGCTAAAGTCACACATTAAACATATTTATGTCGCATAAACACTATTTATATTTCGTCAACACTATATCAATGTTCGAGGAACACAATGTCAGGCTACAATAACATTATTTTGTTAGAGCATTCTTACTCATAAACCCAAATAAATGGTTCATCCTTCTCTCTCCTCCATTTAATATGGGGTGTGCTAAATACAACATAAAAGAAGGCTAAATACAACATCTAATATTTTATAGAATTTAACGATGTTTAATTTTACCTTTTTTATAGTAAAAAAAACATGAGATGCTTTTATAACTTCACCAACAGATCATAGCGTATTACAATATTAGGCGGTCATCTTTTTATTCTTTTACGGATTACAATAAATATAATAATAGAAGTTCGGTGACTACTCAATTGTGTAATTTTTAAATTTATTGTCAGACTATTCAAAGTATAGTAAGAGGTCATCTTTTTCTCTTTTCCAGATTGGGAGGTCATTTGTCATACAAGATTTTCCTATGACGGGGTCATTGATCATAGATGTAGGGGGTCATTTGTCGTAGATGACCCCCCTATGAGGGGTCATTTCTCATAGATGACCCTCTGCAGGGCAATCATCTGTTATGGATGACCCCCTATAGTGTTTAGTATGATTATTACCCCCCATGAGGGATATGTTAGTCTTTTACTCTTTTTTGTTGTATTTAGTCTTTATTTTGCTGTATATATTACTTATGTTTCATTTTCACAAACCATTTTTTATTTTTACTTTTAAATTATGAATCAATACACAAAGGCTCATCACTCTATTTTATCTTTTTTACTTATCCCGTTACTTTTTTTATCTCTTTAATCAATTCAATAGAGTTGTATTGATTCTAGATAATTATAAGGATTATGTGAATAATATGAGATTTTTTTGCATAATAGGATTTTTTGGGTAATTCAATTGGGAAGTTTTAATTTAATCTATTTTGTTGCAGTTTTTTTTTTTTTTTTTTTTTGGTTATGCATGTTGTAGTGGGATCAGGTGTAAGTACATAAGTAGGATAATAAAGATACATAATTATGATCTTTTTTAAAAGAATCGAAGAAAATCAATTAGAATAAAAATTATTAAAAGAAACAACACAACAATAGGGGAAGAAAATAAATATGAAAATTTTAATAAATTATTGCAAAACGGGTGTCTATCCATAGAGAACGCAAAATTATGAATTCAGGTATTTTTATTTTTAATTTCTGAATTATATCTTTTGAAATATAAAGAGTATAATGATTGTAAGATCTACATTGTTTAAACCAACATTGAGGCGACAAGAGTTGCGCATTAATAGACTGGTAGAGGAAGGCTAACGCATCTGACTGCTTCATTGCCGCCTTTTGTTTTCCAGGATGCCCCCATTGAAGCAAACTTTTTCTGTCCAACTTAAATTGAAAAATATCGACTTTTCGTATATGCAGCAACCAGCGGGCCTCAATTGCCTCTTTGGGCTTTTGGGATGGATCCAGATGGCTCTGGAGCCTGGAGTGGAAACGTAAGCTTAGGCCCCATGACTTAGTGGAACAAGGCCGTCTTTTCTCTCTCTTGGACTCGATTGTTCCAGACCCTCAGAGCAGCGACAAATTCATTTGGGCCCCCGGTAAAAATGGCCGGTTCACATTAAAATCTCAAACTGGAATGCTTGATAATCTCTCGGTTGTGCTTCCCTCAGAAAATTACAAAAGTCTTTCGAAAGGTTTAGTCCCTCACAAAATCGAGATTTTTGTATGGTTTGCTTTGCTTGGTAAATTAAATACTCGAGGGAAGCTCTCAAAGCAATCTATTATTCCCTCTTTGGAAGCAATATGTATCTTCTGCCAAGCACATGAAGAGGTAGAAGATCACTTATTCATCCAATTAATGTGAATTCTCGAGAGAGGTATGGAATGGGTGGCTTTCACTATGGGATTTCTGATGGGTTCTTCCCAAATTTCTAAAGGACCTCTTCATTCAATGGTATTGTGCTAACCCTGGCTATTTGTTCAAGAAAATTTGGAGAGTTTCCTTCTATATCATTGTTTGGCCTTGTGGAAGGAGCACAATGCTCGAATTTTCCGTAATCAATCTTGCTCGGCTCGGCAAATTCATGAATTGATCCTACTTCGCCTTTTTTGGTGGATAAAAGGGTGGAAGGATCCTTTCCCTTATACGTGTAATGAGGTTCTTCAAAACCCCTCATGCCTTAAAGGAATCTCCTTCGAAAAGTGATGATCTTCTTCACTCACTGCTAACAACAAGTTATTGAGTCCTCCTTCCCTTCTCTCCCTCAAGTGGAATATTGATGCGTCTTTTGACCCGATCTGACACCTTAGTGCAATTGGAGGGAGGGGGGTCCTGCGCAACAATGCAGGCAATTTTATTTGCCTCTTCTCATGCCCTATCCCACCTTTGGAGATAAACACTACTGAAGTATATGCAATCTATAGAGGTGTGAAAATCTCTCCTACATCTCCTAAAATTTCATCTTACCCCATCACCTTTGAGTCAGACTTAGCTAATGTTGTTAGATGGTGCAATGAGATAGTTAGAGGGCCTTGGAATCTGAATTTCATGTTGAAATTCATTTGAGTAGCTATCTATTTGCAGCTCAACGCACAAAACATTCATAAAGGTAGAAGCTCAAATGCAGTGGCAGATTCCTTGGCAAAGCAGGGTCTGTGCAGGGAGAATGATTTTATAGCTTGGTTGTAGAAGTTTGATGTAGTTATTCAAAGCTAAGTATGGGCCATGAAAGTAGCAGGTTGATGGTAGTTTTCACAATTTTGTTGGCTGTTGTGCGATAGGTTGTAATATATCCTTCATTACATTAATATAATGTAAATAACTTATCAAAAAAAAAAAAAATCTAGCATAAAAATTAAGCAGATAGATGTTTATCATAGCTCCTTGCCGCAACCATAGAGTTTTTGTTCACTTATCCCACCTTAGTAAGCAAGTGCTACTACAATGGAGTGGAACGAAGGTTGCGTTAATATTTTCTATTTCTCCTAATTTATTATGAGATAATTTTATTGAGCTGTAATCTTTTAATTACTCTTACTGCATTCTGGAAAAAGTCTTCGTCATTGAAATAGTTATCATACTTAAAAAAAAAAGCACATTACTAGATTCGTCCTTCTCATATTTACATTATACTCTTTTCGGTTGTTTTTAATTGTTAAACTTACATTTTTCATGCAATGCAAAACTTTGAGGATATATATATTAAGCTTTGTATTTGTGAAAAATTATAAAAAGTACATACTAATAAAATACATGGTAAGACAAATCTAAAAAGATCTCGCATGACTATATTTTTGTTCACATAGAAATCACAAACTAGGATCAAAGTGTAATTTGCGAATAATGTAAAATGTCAAAGTGTAACAATTAAAAAGAAAAAAGAAATGAAAGTAGTATAATTTTCTTGAGAATTTGTAAATTCGTGATTATAAATGAATCGATCCGCCAAAAATTAACAATTATTGCCACTTAACATGAATAGGTAGATAGATAGATTTAAGTAATAGACATAAAATGTTTAAAAAAAAATTCAATGGTTCAAGACTTCAAGTATACCTTATAAATCAAAAAGAATTAAAAAAAATTTAATTGCAAGAAATAATGCATCATGGAGTACCATAAAACATTGAAAGGCAAAATGAATGGCGAATGGGGGCAGGAATTAGAGAGCCGTACCAAGACTACTAGTTTCTCGAATCTCGAAATATCTAATGCATTATTAGCGAGACCTATTGCCACGTGGCGAACAATGATGGGTGCAGGCCCCCGTCACACCGACCTTTCTGGTTTCCGGTTCTTTCGTATTACTAAAATATCAAGACCGACATCAATTGGGTCCCACGATTACAAACTACAAGACATTGATTCCCACGTGGCATCCACTTGATTGGCTACCCCATGACAGCGTGTCTTCTCTCTTTTACTTGGTTTTCTGGTTTCTTAATTCTATCATCCTTTTTCGTAGCGCGTTGTTGTATACTCGGATACTCCGTGTCCGTGTTACTGTGTTAGTACTCCGTGTTAATTGTGTGGCTTTCGTGATTCTGTTTTTGAGATGTGTTACAATTTACAAATTACTAGGGAAGTTTATGATTTTGATTTTTTTCATTTCATTTTCAAAAACGTTCATATTAGAAAGTTTATGATTTATCAGTCTTAGAAAGCGTTATATATATATATATATATATATATATATATATATATATATATATGAAAATATAACTCCCTCCGTCTCAAATTATAGTTTCCATTTTTCTTTTTTTCATGGTAATTTATGCAAGTAGTATTTAAGAAGGATAGTAAAGATTTTTTGTTTATTTAAATAAATGTTGTATGTGAAAAGATGATTTTCGGAGAGAAAATGGAAAATAATTCGTGAAAGAGCATTAATTGTAACATTTTGGCTGAATAAACAAATGAAAAAACAAAATTCAAAAAGCAAATAAATGATGGGACACGATTTTTCTAGATAAATTACGGGAAAATGTGGAACTAAATATGCAAATGGGAACTACTCCCTCCGTCCCATAATATAGTGCTTGCATTCCTCTTTAGGTATCCCAAAATGTTGTGCCTATTTCCTTTTTATCAATTTGTTTGGACTAAATTATCCTTCATTTCTACATAAAAACGTTCCAAAATACCCCTACTTTCTTTTAAAATATGTGCCCCTATTTATTGTTTTACACCATTCCAAGGTATATTTATTGCTCTTTCATTTTATTTTAAAGGAAAAAGAAGAAAAAAACTAGTTCCAAGACAAAAATACCCAATAAACATTTACTTAAATATAAATTTTTGTGAAAACCTAAAATTCTTTCCATTTTCCTTAATTCTTCTAAAAAATGAGAAGTGAGCACTATATTATGGGACGGAGGGAGTATATTTTGGGACATCCAAAATGAAAATGATAACTATATTTTAGGATAGAGGGAGTACTTTTTTATTCCCTAATAGGTGTAAATAGACTTTTTATGTTTGTCAACGTATAATTTGACCACAAATATGTTTGAGGTCTGGTTCAATTTTCATCAACATTAGTAAATGAATAGTACAAATCAGATTGTTGGAACTTGGAAGTAATTAGAAATGATGAAAGAAGTACTATCTTGGATTGAATATTACATGAAAAGGAGGTAAATAGAAGTAGGAGTGTAAGTGGATTTGACTGTATTGGAGTTTGTCAAATCCAAATCTAGTTCAAAGTTCTTTGGACTCGATAAATTGAGTCCAAATCTAATCCAAATTTTTTCTGAGTTCAGTCTAGTCCAATTTTTTTTTTCAGGAGTCTGAATCCAGTCTACTCCAATTTGATTATTATATAATATATTTAATTTTTTTTTTCTGATTTACGTTTATAATATTTTCTAATAATTGAATCATTGAAATTTGAAAAATTAGATTCATTACATCCATTCTATAAAGTAAGTTACGTTCATCTTTAGATTCTAATAAAATGCAAATTCAAAATACAAAAGGCACCAAAAGGGTTAAAGTAATTTTTGCATTTTTCACTTTTCACTTTGGACTTTAGGAGGGTAAGTGAAAAGTCTGACGCTAGGTAAAAAATTTAGAGCTCAAATTTTAAAATGTCTAAAATTTCAAGAAAAAAGTGATACAAATATATATATATATATATATACACACACACATTGGACTGGATTGGACTTATCTGGACTCCAAACGGGTGAGTCCAAATCCAGTCCGAAAATTTTGAACTCGAAAATTTGAGTTCGAGTTCAGACCAAATATTTTTTCAGTCCACTCCAATCCGATAAGTTTGGATTGGACTCTAGATTTTTCACAGTCCACTTACACCCCTAATTAAAAGTATGAAACTTCTATCCAAGATTTGCGAAATTTAAAACGGAAAGCTATAATGAACAAAGATAATTTCTCCAAATAATGAGCATTAATTTTATTAAATAAAATATATAATTTAAAAGTATTAGTACATTTATAACTAATCTTAACATAAATTTTTCAAAAGTATAACATATATACCTTTCTTTACAGATATGGTATCAATAATATATCTAAGACATAGTAACATACTCAAGTACTCAACCCAACCCACCCCTCTCTCGTTGCACCCCAACCCTCATTCGTCGCACCCCAACCCTCTTTCCTAGTCCCGCGTTAGTTGTCCCCCCCTTCACTGTGCGTCGAAACTTAGGTTTCCCCTTGTTTTCCATCGTCAACTCGTCCTCTCCCCTTCCTATGTTCCCCTGTTTTCCGTCCTCAGTTCGCCCCCCTCCCTATTCCTCAGCCTATCCTTAGTCTTGCGTCTCCCTCTCCCCCTTCCCTGATCGGCGCGTCTTCGCCCCTCCTCTTTCCCCTGGCCCATCCCCAGTTCTTATGTATTCCTTATGTGGTTGAGTCTTCCCTCCCCATTTTTTAGTGTTCAAGGCTTCCCCTCCCCTCCGGTTAGTTAGGCGTCTTCCCTCCCCCCTCCCTTATTTCGTGTCGTGTCTCCCTTTCCCCTTCCCCAGTGTGGTAGTGTTTTCCCCTCCCCCTCGCCTGTTTAAGGTCGAGTTTCCCCTTCCCCAATCCCTGTTTGTGTCATCTAATCATATGAATCTAATAGTACTCATTGTTTTAGTTTGTTTAATGTTTGTCTTACGTTTTAGTTTAAGTTCAGTTTCTTCCAGATCCAATAACCCTTGCCTTTTTGTGTTTGTTTGTGCTTGGGTGTTCGTTAGTGGTGATCGGTGGGTAGTATATGGATCTTCGTTTCCTATGACAAAGCAAGATCTAGGAAACTTGGTTAATTAATTGAGCCATGATCCTGGAGTTGGTCATGGGGTTTATGGCACTTTCGGACTTCGAGTGTTGGACAAGATGAGAGGAGGTTATCAATTTAGATCTATTGTGCGTCGTTCTTCTATGTTTGGGATTGTGCGGTTAGATCTTCGTATCCGTAAGTGGGGAGAAGTTTATCAATCTAACTCACCCCAAGTTCTCGTGATGGCTTCAGGTGTCATCACGCCTGAAAAATGCATCTTGTGAGAGGCCCTTCGATTTGATTTGGGAAACGTTTCGACCTCCACGTCTTTCGAGTTTCAGTCTAGTGAGACTAAACTCCGAGTATATTCTCGCAGCAAGGTCAGAAGTCACCAAAGGACGTGACTTCATTATTAGTTGAATCAGTAGAATTCCAGGAGGATGTTTCTCTTCAAGGACCCTGGGATTTGGTATCTCTTCAGTCTAGTGGACATTGGGGTCTACTAGCTGTCATGTGGCAATCTCTCTCTGAAGATCGTCAAGGTTTGGTATCTCAATAGGTTCCCTCTCATATCAGGTCTTTTTCATTAAGACATATAACCCAATATCACTCATCATTGCTCAAGAAAAACTGCTTTTGGAATCGACACGTAATAATTAGCTTTTCCTTTATAAAATATGTACGAGTTAATAAAGCTCTTTTTAGTGTTAGTTTAATTCTGTTTGGTTGTAGTAGCATTAGGCTGTACTCTAAATTTTAATTAATGAAAATTTTCTTGATGTAAAAAAAAAAAAAGATAATGTACTAACCTCCATTTCTAGATAAATGCAACATAGAGAACTAACACACAAACCAATGTTTGTAAAGAGAGAAATTTGGGGACTACACTTAAGAAAATGGACAACTTAATTAAATCAAACACTTAAACTAATTATCTTCTACATGCTATCCAAAACCACTCACCCAACACTTGTCATCTACCCAACACCGTAAACCTCCATTCTCCCTTCCTCTACACCAGAAGCTGCCAATCCCAACATTTCTGTCTCTTTCCTCTCCCCCCTTGCTCTTCCCCTTCCTCTCCATCTAAGATGTCCTCGCATTGTCTCTCTGTGCACCTTGACCATGTTGTCCCATTTTTCCTCTTTACGCCCTATGTAGGTGTTGTTGTGCGGCTTGTGCCACCGTGCACTGGCGCTGCTGCTAGGTCGTGGTGTAGACCAGCATGCCGCTACCGAGCTATTCTCACTCTCTCCATCACGCTGCTGCTTTTCTCTCTCGTCGTGGTGTAATTGGCGTGGTTTGGAGATGTAAGTTGTTGGCAGTATTGATATGGCTTCGTCTATGTTGCGCCACCCTTGACTCGGGAATGAGCTGTCATTGCACTAAAACCGTCGAGATGTGGTGGTTGAGGCAGGGGGAGCTGTGGTGGTTAGGTCTTTGCAGATTTGGACTGAGATTGGAAATCGGACCGAAAATGAACAGGAAAGTTCCGATCCGATCTCGTGCCATAAAATTTGTGATTCCGAATGTCTGATCCAGTCTGGTCTGATCCAAATCTGGAATTTTTCGGTTCCAATCGATGGACTGGAATTTCTATTTTTTTTAGTAAATAAAATGTTTAAGAGTTAAAAAAAAGTTTAATAGTTAGAAAGTTAAAAAGCCAAAAACCTACTCCATCCGTCTTAGAATAGTTTGAACACTTTTCTTATATGTTTGTCCCTGATTAGTTCGAACACTTCCATTTTTGGCATGGTCCCACTATTAATATATTATTTCTTTTTACCCCCCTTTGGCCCAAACTCTACCTTTATCAATAAAAAGTTACCTAAAATTTTCTCTCCTTCAATAAAAGATACCCCGATCATCTGTTATCACATCTACTTTTTTAAAAAACATAACATTTGATAACTACACTACAACTTATTACGTTAAATTACGTGTCCCAACAAATGTTCCAATCTTTCTGGGATAAAGGGACTAATGTTTTTTTGGTAATTCAAAATAATTATTGATAACCAAAAAATAATGTTTAATACAAACAAGCAACAACCAACCAAGAAAACCAAAAGCTGATTTTTATTGTATCGTATTTATTGCCTTTAGGATTATTGTATTTATAATTATTAAATTTTAATATATATAACTCATAAATATGTTTAAATCTAAGCAAAATATTGAAAAAAATACGAATTCCGGTTCAACCGGTCCAAAATCAGACCAGACTAGGACAAAACGATCCAATTCTGATCCATCGATTTAACCAGTCGCGGTCCGATCCTAGTTCGTTGCAGACCATGGTGGTCATGGTGGTATTTGGTGTTGGTTGAGGATATTGTGTTGTTACGAGGAGGATGAGGATTGAGGGGAGAGAAAGAGAAGGGGGTTGTTGGGGTGGATGGGTGGAGGAGGGGGGGGGGTTTGGATTAATTAGACCTATGTTAATGTATGCTAGGTCATTAAGTCATTATTTAGGTTGTTGGGGGAATTAATTATTGGTATATTTGTATATAAAAAGGAAAAAACATTCCAAAATGATCTTAGTATTACTTATGATGGTATTTGCTAATATGGAAAATGTTGCACTTAAGGAAATTTTTAATAGTGATGACCTACTTGAATTAATCCTATCACTAGTAGCAAAATATCCTAACTGATCTGGTTAAATTGGACTTAACTTATCTGGAAATGCATCCAATCGGATAAGGGCAAATTAGTAGATAAATATTTATTGATCCGGTTTGAAGCTGAAAATCAGTCAGTAGCCACCACATTAGTTAAGTGTAAATTTAAATTAAAAAAATTTCACTACACAAACAAACAAAATCCTGAAAACTAGTAGATAATTAATATCTTATTTGCGAGGTAAAATCAGAAATAAAATAAATTATACAAGATAAAAAATAATTGCATAAATCATACAGCAAATATAGTCAAAATTAGAAAAATGCATGCGAAAATTATATAGTCAATTCTAAATATAATAACGATAAAAATAAAATAATCTAAAACGAAACTAAGAAACTATCGAAGATAATAACCTAAAACGAAAAAAAAGAAAAGGCACTAAATAGAAAGAACCCTAAATAAAAATAAGGTAAAACAAATAAAAGAAAAGGAAAATCAAGGCACTAAATGAGAGAGCGAGGATGAATCCAATTTTCTCCAATCAAAAAACCCTACTTCAATACAATTCAAATTTTCTCCGAAATTGAAAAATTGAAGAATCGAAACCAGAAATTGAAAGAGTTGGACGTTATTGAAGAATGAAAACCCAGAAATTCAAATAAATTAAAAGAATCAAACCCAAAAATTCAAAGTACCTTAGGTTCGATATGGAGTTGATAAAACGTCGTTGTTGTGGAAGCAAGGGAGAAAAGTTTTCTGTTGTTTTGTTGGGTGCGAAGAAATTCTGCGATGGTGGTGGTTACGTTGTTGTTGGAGACGAGAAATTGTGGTGGTTGTTGTTGGAGATCATTAGAAGAATAATTCGTGAGTGAGAGAGGATATGTAAGAATAGAGATGACAGTGAGAGAGGTCAAAAGAAATGACGGGCAAGAAACATTTGTTAAGGTATCAACTAGGGTTTTGGAGGAAAAATGCGAAGGGGAGAGAAAGAGAGATTTTTTCTTACCTTTTTTATTAGTTAAGGTGGTTAACTGATCCGGTGCCTTCAATCAGATCAATTGACGAAAAATGGAATATGTTTTTGTCAACTGGCCCGGTTCGACACCCCACCAGATCAGTTAATTGATCCTTTTTGGCGCGTAAAAACACTGAATTAACTGATTTGATTGAGGATCCCACCAAATCAGTTAGCCTTTTTTCCACTAGTGTATAGGACTTGACCTAACTCGACTTTAGCCCACCGAGTCATCCAACTCAAACCTGATCAGATCTGGAATATTATGGACCTGAAACGTACTCTGAATGGACTTGAACGTAACCATCCTGAATTCAACTCAAAGATAAAATTCACTCAAACATAACCCGACCCAAACGACCGCTTTACCACCTCTAATTGTTATAAATACTTACTTGTTATATTATCTATATCTATATCTAAATCTACATATCTTATTAAAACGTGTGGGCAAGCATTTTAGGCCACATGTCATCCTACCTGATACCCTGACATGGCAGTCCCGCTTAAAAATTATCAAGATATTAGTGGAAGAAGTCTTAATAACCTGACCGCTTACTTCATAATGTCATGATCTTACCACCATACTACATTTCTTATATGCAACCTAATTCGAACTATTAAATACTTATGCCTTATTGAATTTTTGAATAATAAATTTACAAGATAAATATTTTGTGAACAATACAATCTACTATTAATATCTGAATCGTGGGCATGAAATATAGGCGCTTAGGCGACCACACATCCCCCTCAAACATTGATATGGCACCATGTATGTCATTTGAGACTTAACATCTATGATCTATTTGGAACATTTTCAATATAAACTTTTGAACTCACAACCTCAAGTATCGAATAAAGAAATCCTCTTATTGAATTGTTTCTTATGTCAAGTTCAATGATAATAATATGGATTTTTTTATTGCAACCAAGTATTAAATTTTAATGATTTGAATACAAATTATGAATAAAATGACTTATTTTCATTCTTTTTGTTGATATCATATTTCCTATAATATTGATCAAGCGATTTGCTTAAGAGGTGCAAAATTCCTTACCTCTAATTTAAATATTATGATCTTACAACTAAACTAAATCTCTTATATAAAATAATATTTCAATTTCAACTACTTAATAACATATTGCTTTCTTACTAATATAATTAATAAAATAACTCAAGACATTGTCTACACAGCTGAGTCTAAAAACTAGTTACAACTTTGAATAGGTAAGAAGTGTCATATCAAACAAAGAGTGAAATACTTATTATAAAACTTCACTTGTATGAATTATAGGACTCCACGGACTTGTTCTGTTTTGTTTGGTGTCAAATTCATTTGGCGTTATTGTTTTGGTAGCATTAAGATAAATTATAATGTATGATGTAATACTCTGGATAACTCCAGAACTTTAAAGTTAAGTAGCAAACTAATTCTTGACACTGAAATGTCACATAACGTAATACAATTACAACAATTAAATACATTAAAGGCCGGATTAGCTGAACACGTCGGTTAGACGATATCAGATGAAGTCTCTATTTTGAATTAATTAAATCAAAAAAAGACAAAACGAATTTAACTTCCTTTTGCCAAAAACGCGTAATTATGAACGTTATATAAACCGGTTACAATTACAACCTATCACACCAAAAAGCAATACTCAAGACAACACTAAGCAAAGCAAAAGGCACGAGAAGAATCACTTGAGTTCTACACAAACTTTCTTATAAATTACCAATCTTCTTCATTCACTTCATACACATTAAAATTTTATTATAAGATCAGTGAATATATATATTTATTTGGTTGATTTGCTAAGCTTGCTTGTTATAATTATTTCTTGAAAACCAATACTAAAAAATGGCTGATGAGAGGAACAACTACGAGGCACCCGCAACAGTTGAATCCACTGATCGTGGTTTGTTTGATTTCATGAAGAAGAAGGATGACGACGTGCACAAGGCACCAGAGTCCGAAGGGGTCACCTCCGGTATCGAAAAGGTGCACGTCTCTGAACCAGAGTGTAGGAAGGAAGAAGAGGAGGTTAAGCATGGTAGTCTCCTTGAGAAGCTCCAACGATCTGATAGCTCCTCTAGCTCTGTAAGTCCTTTTGCTTTATCATAAGTTATGGTTTTGTTTTGGTGCGTTTTGGTACATAACCAAAAAACAACTGCAAAAGGTCCTTTTTCTTGTGTTATTTTGTTAGGTGTTTACCGTGTGTTTTGCTGCTGTTTGAGACATAACCAAAATCAAACTACAAACTCACCTATTTCTTCTTTTGAGTTACTTCTTTTAATTGTTTGTGATCCATTTTACTATCAATTTTCTTTAAAATCTCGTATAAGACCACATTGCAATAATTTATGATAAGATGGGATACCTAACTGGCCTATGGGATCCAATGATCCTAGAGATATATAAGGTGACTTGTTCTTTTTATAAGTGATCTCTTTTAATTTAGAGGGCGTTTGGTATAAACAACCTAAACGGAATGAAAAGGGTTTGAATAAGGAGGGAAAATAGAAATAATAATTGTTACCTTTAATAGTTGTTTGGTATCCTAGTGGAATGGAAATAATTAAAAGGTTTATAATTGAGGGATGAAACGTGATTTGTTTCCACTAGTTTAATAGGGGTAACAAATGGGGGGATTATGTTTCCCTCCGGAAACGGTATTTGTTACTTAGTACTTATACCAAACAATAAGAAATGGAAACACTTATTTGAATTTGTTTCCTTCATCAAAATAATTTTCCATACAAAACACCCTCTTAATAAGTAACCCTTTAAGATATATATATGGTGACCCTTTTATGGTTAAGTGTGGTGGTCTTATAATAATTTCGTGATAAGGCAGCCTTGCACAAGATTTATTGTTGTTTTAAAAAGTTGTACTAATAATTTGTATAATAAGCTTTGAATAAGTGTATTTAACAAGATTTATTTTTTAAGATGAAATGATAGAAAGTTCAAATTTAATTTTAGATTTATAACAGTAAAAAGTAACAATTAATTTGACATGTAATCTGCAGTCCGATGAGGAAGGAAATGATGAAGAGAAGAAAAGAAAAAGGAAGGAGAAGAAAGAGAAGAAAGCAGGATTAAAGGAGAAGATCCAGGAAAAATTAGGAGGAGGTCATCACAAAGATGATGAATATCATCATGGTGACACTAATGTACCAATTGAAAAGGTCCACGTAGAAGAGGTTGTATACTCTGAGCCATCTTACACTGCACCTGCAGCACCTGATCATTACCATCAAGGGGAGGAGGAGAAGAAGGGTGGGTTCCTAGACAAGATTAAGGATAAGTTGCCTGGTCAAAACAAGAACAAGGCCGAAGACCACGAAGTAGCGGCTCCAGTGGTGGCGGAACCGTGCGTGGAGGAGGAGAAGGAGAAGAAGGGATTCTTGGACAAGATCAAGGACAAGATCCCTGGCTTCCACTCTAAGACTGATGAGGAGAAGAAGGAACATGAGGAGAAAAAGGAGGGTTACTAAAGTACTTAATTAATATCTAAATATTTTGCTTTACTATAATAAGAATTAGGTACTTAAAGTTTTTCAAAGAACAAGATGGAAAATTGTTTTTTTCCCTTTTCCTTTTTCCCTTTTGAATATGCTTTGTTATTAATTAGTATTGTGGGTTTTGTTTTTGGTGATGTAATATGTATGTGAGTGCAGTTACGTGCTTATGTATGTATATGGAATATATAAAAATGTTATTGGTGTTTATGCTGTAAATGAGTTTGATATACATATTGTTCTTTATCATGAATGATACTAAAAGATATGCAATAGTTTTACTAACATTAGTTGAAAAATGTATGTCAACTAATTTAATTCGTAAAAATATTTAAGAGAATTGAGTTTTTATTGAGTAAAAGGACTTTTCATATATTTCGTTAGATAGCTATAAGATAAATTAGATTTAAATACATATAATGTGCGCTTCAACTTATAAAAACATGTGCAATAGTCATATTAGATTATAACATTAAATTAGATGTTGGACCCGAGTGATATTACAAATAATTTATCAGGATAAAAAAGATGTATAATTTGGAGTTGACATTTTGTTACAAAAAAAGGTCATAAACTATGATGGTAAGCTAAGGACATTACAAAGTAAGAAGTCATGGGTTCGAGACCTCTTATACAAATTTTTTGATCAGTTTTTGAAGGAAATGTCATGTCAGAGATGAAGTGGTGTCACATCAGCGAATGAGGTGGAGCGTCACGTGGCGGCGTCCAATGTTTGCCAACTTAGTTTTAATAATACACATAATTCAAAATTTGTGTGTTTAATTGATGCTTCCTTCATTTCAAAATACTTGACATAGTTTGACTTTTCCACTATTCACACATTCTCTTTAACTGCTTTTTGTGAATTTAGTGTAATGAAAAATATAGTCAACAGGGGATCTTGTTAGACTCATTTCGACATATACTTTTACAATATTAACTTTTTTATAATTTTTACT
Source organism: Beta vulgaris subsp. vulgaris (assembly GCF_026745355.1). Taxonomy (NCBI): domain Eukaryota; kingdom Viridiplantae; phylum Streptophyta; class Magnoliopsida; order Caryophyllales; family Amaranthaceae; genus Beta; species Beta vulgaris. The sequence continues at coordinate 15,015,508 of NC_079202.1, forward strand.
TATATGGAATTAGAGTTATTAATTGTTAAAAATATGCATTGACAAGCATGTCGGAGAAGTGTGTCAAGTATTTTGAAACAGAGAGTATTTTTTCTTACTTTTCCAACATATTCCCTCCATCCGAAAAAGATATTTTCATTTGTCAATGCATATTTTATATCAGAAATATCTTTCATTATATACTAGTAAAATTATACGAATTTGATTTTCATAATGTATTTATTGAAACAAATCAATCAAACAACACTACATATAATAATTTTTTTTTTTAAATATTGGAAAGAATTTTAAAAATGAGATCGAGACTGCACATGAAAACATTTTGTATATAGAGGGAGTATTTGACGACTTAACAGATGTATAAAGAGAAGATTGAGGTTCTTTTTAATTTGCTGATATATATTGCTACTCCAACCTCGGGTGATTGTCATTTTCTACATACCATTTCTGACTTGCTGTCTCGACTAATACACCTTTTTTTACAAAAACTAGTTTGAAACCCGTGCAAAAATAAACGGGATGCTAATTGTTTGAGTTCATTTTAAAAAAAAAAGATTTGACAGTATGAATGTGACATAAATAGAACAAACAAAGTCATATATCATTATTAAAAATGCAGTTATCGTATAATATGCAAGACAGTAAATGATAAGACAATTACGAGTGATTATATGAACACATTGAAAGAAACATTAAGCACATAAATTAAAAGTTTTCATGATACGTATTACACTTTCTGAAATACTTCCTTATACACTACATTTGTGGTAACATTTGAGTTCCCACGCTCTTTATCACATATTAAAATCTTCAAAACCCTTTTTCTTATAACTCTTGATACATGAACATAGAATTGTTTGTGGCTGAATATTGGCCGAGGGAGATATAATCCTACGTGAGCTAGATATTGTCCTTGGCTTTTATTTATCGTCATTGCAAAACATACAACCAATGGAAACTGTCTTCTCTAGACTTTGATACGAAACTTTGTTACGTCTTATGGTGTAAGTGTCATCCTGGGAATGAAAACTTGGTCCCCCATGTTACTGTCGGATACAATAATAGCCTCAATAATGTGATTGACAAAATGTTTGACGACTAACCTGGTACCATTACATAGCCCAGAAATCTGGTCGATATTTCTTAGGAGCAGCACCGGTTCCCCTACCTTCAATCTTATACTTCCTCCGTTTTTTTTTAGATGTTACACTTTCTATTTTAGGAACTTTTAAATTAGATGTTACACTTTTATTTTGGGTAATAACTTCTCTCTATCTCTCTCCTATCACATGTTCACATGGGACCCTTTTGTTTTTCATTCTCTCTATCTCTCTCCTCTCCAAAAATTACCTAGGAGTCCGTGATTTGAAAAGTGTAACATCTAATAAAAAACGGAGGAAGTATTATGATTTGGCAATACCCCGCACTTGATCGTATTTAGAAATTCATTAGAGTACATCACATGAACTCCAAAATTCTCTTTCCTCGACTGAAATTGCATCTGAACTCATATAGGCTCAACATGGCAAGCGAGATAATACGTGTTCATTAACCATATCAGCAATTTCATTAGTTGGATTAAGAATAACGTCTTTCTTGAAATATTTTTCTTCCCATATGTGATCCTCTAGGTCAGAATATGTACTCTAGATTATTGCATAAATAGGGTCATCTCTTCCACATATCAATAACTCATGAGGAATTTCTACATTGGCTTCACCATAATTTAGTTCACCAACTTTGCTGTCTTCAATATTCAAAATCCACTCTAAGAATTCCCTAATTTCATCAACATTTGAGTTACGGAAACCTCCTCTTAGACACATATTTTGCATTAATCTTAGTATAGGACAAAAAATCCCATAAGTAAGAACTGTTGATTGCTGAGAAGACAATATCTTATCTGGTTTCTTTGGGAAAAACATGCAATATCTGTCTTAAATCACCAGCGAACTGCACAAGGAGTTTTTTGTTTTACAAATTGAAGATTTTAATAAATTTCTCCTAAAATCATGATGAAGAATATTAACTTGTGATTTAAAATTTTATAATCATGTATTGAGATTATTTTCAAACTAACTTATAATCCGTATGTTTTTTAGTGGTTGATAGAATTAATGTCAAGGCAGATCACATAGCCCATCATTTTTTCAAAATGAGTTGATTGAAATAGTCTTTGCTCTGTCTACTGCTTCGCTTGGAGTCTCAGATAAAATCATGATCGGCACCACCACTAATATTCAGCCATACACCTGCTTATGCTCCCACTTCTCCCGTCCATCCTCTCTCTTCTCTTCTTGCACCATTGATGCACCATATATGATCACCCACTGGCCATTGCCCATTTAGGCATGATTTTAATTTTAGACTTGTGTAAGTTGTACAGAAGGTTTTTTTTGTTTTATAAATTTAAGATTATATGTTATTTTCGCTAAAATAAGAGTGAAATTTTTTTACCTATTAACCTATAAATATGACATCATTAAAGTTAAGAATATAAAAAAATAAATATATACATAAATTTTTTTACCTGTTAACCTATAAATATGACATCATTAAAGCCATACACCTGCTTTGCTTGCTTAGAGTCTTAAATACATACATTTGTTCATCAATTTTTTGTAATATACCTAACAAACTAAATGGATTCACGCATATCATATACAATATTATTAATACATACGAAGTATTAAGATGAAATTATACTAAAATTTTCAAACTTGGGACCTTCAAATGAAAGTGAATGGATATTCTAGAGAATAAATAAATACTTTTTACATATTACCATCAATGACAATGACTATAGTCAATACTTTTAGACTTTGAAAACTTATTACTGAACTTGTGATATATATATATATATATATATATATATATATATATATATATATATATTATATATATAATATATATATATATATATATATATATATATATATATATATCTTATTTAAACTTATCTTATCTCATCTCATTTGATCTTATGTATACTTTACTTTACTTATATTTAGTAGTATAAGCTAAATTAATATGTCATTACCTTTACGAATATCATATATAGTACACGTTAGGAGTACATAGAGCTATGTAATCCCAAGAAAAAAAATCTCAATATATTTTTCATTTTTTCTGAGTGGGGCCACTTAAATTAAATGAGTTTGCAGTACATAGTTCTATATACTCCAAGGTGTATCTTATAACATGTGTCTTACTTTCATGTCTTTGATATGACATTAATTATTTATGAATATTTACACTATGATTTAAGAAAATTATCATAAGTTCTTAAATAGATATAATATAAATCTCACGTACAACGTGCACGGATCGTTAGAACAATATAATATGAAAAGTTTCTTAAAGAAATTTTTTATAACTCCTTGTATGAAAGTCTGACGTTTTGTTCATAAAAGTTAACCTTAGTTGCCTTTTAAAATGTTGGGTGAAGAATCGTGCATTTGGATCATTAGCTGCAAGCTGATCATAGACTAACACGTTAATTATTGATTTGCACTATAAATTTGTAATAACCCGATAATTCTCTCTTTTTCAAAAATACTTTTTAATATAAAACTTAGAGAATCATCAAAGCATTATCGCCCGTGTGATAACGTATTGGCTTTCAGAAGTTTGCAACGGAACACATAATAAATACCTTTATAAATAAAACTTAGTCAACTATAAAGTCAACTCCAAAAGTCAACCAACAAAATCAAACTCAAACTCAAAATAAACCAACTATAAAATGCATAAATTACAAAGTATGACAATTAGATTACACAAGCTCCCCAATCTCGAACTTAATGATGCATAATCTTCAAACCTGTAGATGGACAATGCACTATTGATACCTAGAGACTGCTCACCAAAATGGGTCATCATAGGATCAATAAGACACTGTCATGATCAACATACACAAACAAAAGCATATGTAATAAGCAAAGCTGAATACTGCATAATAAATAAAGAAATAATACTAACATGATAATACTACATAAGAACAGTAATAAATAATATATAATATAATAAACTTACAGATAACTCTTACTGAACTAAACTTCACAACCAATAATATAATTACTTTAAATGGAATAGTCAATGGAACGAGTTATCTGACTAAATCCAGCCTTCGCTTTGGAAGACGAAATACGGGCGCGACTACGTATTCCCATGACCTACGATATCGAGGAACCTTTAAAATAAAATGGGGAACGATGATCAATCCGATCCCAGGAAAGCCATGGTCTACCACCATGTACTCCAACACTCTACTAGTCCAACACTTCGGACATGCACAAGTCTAAAGCTATTGTTATCCACGTTTTACTTTAAATGATTTACCATTTATTAATTACTTATTATGACTCACAAGAAATACAAATAATACAATGATCAAACAATCACGACTTTCATTTTTATCTTAGGATTAGATAAGTGATCAAACAACTTAACAACCCACGATTAATTCAATCTTTAATCCAATCTTTCTTATTTGTTGAACCTAGCCAACAAGCAAACTACCTTTCAAAGGTATAAAATATCAACTTACCAAATAAGGCCCTCAGACCTTATAAATCAATGAAATACTAAAATAATCTCATAATCAACATGTTTCACACAATGACGCAAAACATGCAAATTCAATACAATAGAAATAATATATGAACTCGAAATAGTTCTTATACATGATACTACACGATTCTCATCTTTAGAATCATGATACTAAGCACATAATCACATAGGTATGTACTTACCTTGTATAGACAAAATTCGAGGCTACTTTAACAACCTTAAAATTAACCTAAAGAGAATTCTCCACCTAAAGACAAAATCTTTCCTATCATTAAAATCTTTCCTAAACATAACTAGTAAATCTGAATTTTGATTTCTTGAATACAAAAATTATATAATCTTAGATTCAGAATAAGATCATCAAACTAAAATTTTTAAACGTAATCAAACTAAAAACAAATCCTAAAGACATAAACTTTAGATAAAAACTTATAGTGAAAACTTAAACCCGATTTTTCACTCGGGTTTTGAAAAAAAAAAATATAATATTTTTTCATAAAATCACGATTTTCCACAATAAAGATTAATTGAATCAATCACTAAAATCAAGTTTTGCAATTTAGAAATGATTGGGATTTAGATGATCAACTTTCAGATGATTTAAGATTATCAATTGTGAATTGCATGACACATGGCGAATTTGCTTAGTTACGTTGGACAATGTTTTAGATGTCGAAACTGACACATGAGATTCGATTTATTGGGAAGGGTAAAATGATTGTCAAATGACGAAAGAAACTATGAAGCCGACACATAGGACAATATGATCCAACTTTATTAGTATATATAGAATATAGATGAATCTTCACTAGTGGAAAAATAAGGAAGGGATACGTTAAAAAAGGCCCTTAGGGCTGCGTATTTTGACAGCAGCCCTTTCCATAGTAGCCCTTCACTTTTTAAGTAGGGTTGCGCTTTTCAAACGCAGCCCTTCACAATGGAGGGCTGCGTTTTTGGGCCCAAAAACGCAGCCCTTTTGACCTATTGAAAAATAAAAAAAAAATATTTTTGATATTTTTTTACTAAACAACATATACATCTTTGGATACATATATTTTTTATTAGTATTCTCATCCCCTCAACGCAGTCATACCAAAAACTACATCAATTGTACCAAAAAAATCATTATAACTCAATCTCAAATCTTGCAATCCAGGAAGAGTGTAAAAAAAATCAGAAAAAAGGAACGAAAATGAAAAAAAAATGAACGAAAATGAACAAAAATGAAAAAAAAATGATCGAAAATGAACAAAAATGAATAAAAATGAAAAAAAAACGAAGGAAAATACATAAGTGAAAAATTAAATATGAAATTACATGAACGGACGAACAATCATAACGCCTATAGCAAAAGATGAACTTCTACTTTTTAATCTTTGGAGCTCGATTAGTGTATGCTAAACAAGAGATAAAGAACATAACCAATACAGGGAGATTTCATCAAAACAAAGATCAAAAAATTATAGATCTGAAAAACAAAAAATCTTTCACTTGTTGCTGTAGTTGTCGAACGACGAACGGAGAAGGACGAACGACGAACGGAGAACGAACGAACGGAGAAGGACTAGATCAGATATTTTTTTCGCTTTCGAAACCTCGACTTCTTCTGCCGGAGTATTGCCGGAGCTCCGACGATGCGATGTGCGAAAAACTGCAACGGAGATCTTGCGATGTGCAACACCAAAAAGTCGAAGTCATTGCGTGGGAGGAAGATGAAGGATTTTGATGGCTGGAAGTATTTAGGAAGAAGCAGAAGAGAGAGAAGAGGGAGGGTGAGAGGCGGAAGAGGGAGGGTGGGAAAGAAGAGGGAGTTTAAATGGTGAGAAACCCTAAGCCCAGCCATTCTTTTTAAAATTAAAGTTATTTAAAAAGAAAAAAACCCATAAAGGGCTACGGTTTTCTTTAAAAACACAGCCCTTCATAAAAGAAGGGCTACGTTTTCTCTAAAACGCAGCCCTTCCAGCACAGCCCTTCCTTTTTTTTCCCCTAGTGCTTTTGAACTCAGTATAATTAATTACTTCTTACTTACTTAAAGTGTGCTCTATATGATGTCCAATTTATAAACTAATTATCGGGTACTGAAATTATTTTCCATGAATTAATCTACACAACTTTAGTAAGAAAGAATATGTGAATCCTAACTTAAGTGGTAAAGTTGCGAGTGATATTGAAGACTCTTAAAGGAGTATTCTTGTCAAAGCCCTCTCACTTGTTTTTTTTTTACAACGAGAAAACTTGCATTTGAGTGGTACAAGAAGCAAATGTCAATCACGATCCGAACAACGATAGTATGCCGCTTGGGATTCCAGACTCATAATCTTTTGAATAGTAACGTTCCTGGGTAACTCATTACTCTCGCTCGAGAGTATTTAGGTTTCTCCTTTAGGTAGGAGAAACGCATTTGAGTGGTCATGCTAAAAACCACCAGATGCAACTGGGTTGCCGCCTTCAGATTTCATTTTTTTCAAAACAAGAACCATTAAGATCAATGCCAAGCTAAAAAGGGAGCTAAACATTTTGAGCTCTCAACACACCTTTGGTTTGTGAAACCGAAAAACACATGTCCCAACCATTAAAATTGTTCATCGCCTCGACCACATTCACACTTGTCGTCTTCTTGAGTCAACTTTTCCTTCATCAAAGATTCCAAAAATACTACATATTCTACTACTACAAGAACAAACCACCATTCCTTATGGAATTAGCACACACCTTTTAATTGCCATAACCAACCACGAACAACATCATTAGCAACTCAAAAGAAGCAACTTACTTCAAATATGTGGCAACTGACCACGCAAACTAAGAACAAAACCATGACAAACAAGGAGGAGGAGGAAGGGGAGCCCAACAACTAGAAGGGAGGGGAAAGGGGAAGCCCAAAAAAACAAGGGGAAGGGGAACCTTGAAAACCAAAGGGGAGCCTGACAAACAGGGGAGGGGGAGGGGATCGACACACCTACAGGGAAGGGGGACCGACGCGACTACGTGGAAGGGGATGGGGAGACACCGACGCACAGGGGAGGGGATGGCGAGATACCGAAACACAGGGGAGGGGGGAACACTAATGCACAGGGGAGGGAGAACTCCGATGCATAGGGGAGAGGGAACGCACACGGGAGGGGAAAAGGAATGACCGGACGATAGGGGAAGCTTGACGCCACCTACAAAGCGTTGCGGCTGCTGCGGCGACGGCGACCCCCCCCCCCCCGCTTTACGCTGGAGGTGTTGAGAGTGTTTCTGGCTAGGGTTTTGGTCGAGAGAAAATGCGTGGGTGACTTAACATTATTAAGGTTGTAGAGCCCTCTCACTTGTTACTGTCTCCACATGCATAAAAGGGGGAAATAAAATAACATATCGAATTGGTACCTTTAATAGTTCAACCGATCCAACTTCGTACATGAGACTGTGAAACCCTTCCAAAGTAATGGAAAAGAACAAGGTAATTCTCACCCCCAAATGGAGTTTCTAATGAGATTTGACCCCATTATAAAGAAAAAAAAAAGAAGAGCAATACTTATCTTCTAGATTGAGACAGTCTCAATCAAATATGAATGATAGAAGATCAACTAGTGTAACAAGGGGCGGAGCAACAATGTAACAAGGGGTAGCACATGTTACCCCTAACTTTTTTTTAAATATTGAGTGTTTTTGTATATTAAAATCAGAGAGAGGGGGAGTGTGCCACGTATAGGTTGCGTCTGATCAAACCCTAACCGAACCTTTTTCCTCTCTCTTAGCCTTTTCTCTCGTTCTCTGCCTCTATACTCTCGTCGTCTCTTCGATCTTCAACAGTGAGGCAATGAACAATGACCTCCAGGCAGTGGCTATTTTAAAACCATTAGTCTTGTCGTTAGCTGTCGCCTGCAGATTTGCGGTGATGTTACGTACGGTGCTTGCTGCCTTCACCGATCGAGTCTTTCTAAACAATCGAAGTTCTGACTTGGCGAGTTGTGCTTGTGGTCAGCTTTTATTTATTTTTCTTAAAATTACAAATAGGATTACTTTATTCACTTGATAATTCAAATTGGTGAGTAAGATTTATAGATTTATAAATCTAGAGTTGGTGAATTGTAAAGTGTTTGAGAGCTATATTGTGTGTGAAAATTGTTAGTGAATTGTTAATTATGTGAATTGTTAATTATGTGAACTGTTAGTGAGCTATATCTTGTGTAAATTGTTAGTTAATTTGAATTATATGAATTATTTCTTTGTTAGTGAATTTTTTTATCGATATAGTATAAATATGATGTTGTGAATTTGCGAAATCAGTTTAGTGAATTATTCTTAGCTACAACTCAACCAAGCCAATCAATTCTTTCCCACCAAGTAATATTTTCCCATTTCAAAATCGGTGCCAGGATTTGAAAATCACCATGAATAATTCTTTGATTGAAGTACTATAATTGAAATTATGTTATTCACGTTTTACATTTAGGAAGCGTAATTTTTTGTTTGAATTCGACACTATCGCAAAATTACGCTACCCATCATTGAAAATCCCGAATCCGTCCCTGTCCATAACATTAAAGTTACAAAGAACAAAATATTTATTTTCTCTTAGAATCGAGACATTCTTAGCCATATAAACAACATAATAACAACTACTTACAAGCTTAAACAATTCGATTGGTTTTGTTTAACGTATCTATTTTTAATCCTTATAAAATTACAACATAACATTTTTTTTGGTTTTTAGGTGTGAATTTGAACATAGTCATGCATACTATATAAGGCCTTAATTTAAGTGCAATCTTATGGTCCACTTTTTTTTTTTCTTCCTTATCAAACATATTCTTCTCCAAACTAGAGCAGGTAAACATTCATTTTATAAACAAACTGGTGGAGATGGAAGCTGATTGACTCTATTATGCAACAAAGGCCACAAATGTGCCACACTTTTCAAATGATGATATGACCCTACAGGAATTCTATAGTGACCATGCATGAATCATCATACGTTTCACCTTGTTTTGTCCAGACCATTTTGGTGGAATAATGTCTGATCTTGATTGCTTTCAACATTTCATTATTAACCAACTCTTTATTTTAGACTTTAAAACACTTTACACCTCAGATTTATGACTTATGTACTTAGCTCGTTGGCACCATGCATAAGTCCTCGCCAAGTATCATTTTGGAAAGACCTAACATAAATATCCTGATCTAATAAATTAGCCTAAAATAATTCAATTTGATGTGAACATGCATAGAACTCAAAATTATTTGCAATTATCTTACCTAAAATTATCTCAACTGACCTACTCAACAAGATTAATTCTTTTTTTTTTTTAAAAAAAAAGATGTTCCCTTCTAAAAATATCCCATTTATATAGGGGGTAAAAGAGGAAGGGGTCAGATTTATCCTGACGGAAGCAAGAGTAATAATACAGTTTATAATGCCACAGCAGTAGGTACAGTAAATAAAATTGTACGAAAAAAAAAATACAAATATATAAAGGCATAAATTTAATGAACTTTGGCTGCAATATCTAAGATAGATTTGTTGTAAGGATTTTTTTGTCCCAAACTACCTTCAACTTTCAAGTTTTTGCGATAAACTACCTTATAAATAATTTGTTGTCCCAAACTACCTTCAACTTTCAAGTTTTTGCGATAAAATACCTTATAAATAATTTGTTACCTCACTTTTACCATTCTATTGTTGACATCTATCTGTGTCGATTTTCGGTGTTGACTTTTTTTCAGTTCAAAATTGTGAGAGCAAAGAAAGTTATTCTTTTGCAAAAGTGCTTGAGATTCAAGGAAACCGAGAGAGTAATTGTTTCAATTTTAGTTTAAGTAGAAGATGAATTTAATGGCAGATTGAGAAAGCGCACAGGGAAATGAGGAAATAGGGTGGGGAAAATGAAAAAAATGATTTGTATAGGCCAAATGATATTACGTGACAGTAAAAAAACTAAAAAAAAAAAATTAATAATCAACATCAGAAACCGACATAGGGTAGCTGTCAACAACAAAATGGGAAACGTAAAGGTAGTTCGAGACAACAAATTTTTTATAAGGTAGTTTCTCATAAAACTAAAAAGTTAAAGGTAATTTGAGATAGAAAAACCCTTATTGTAGTTAAATAATTAGCTTTAAAAGAAAGCAAAATAAATTTATGTATCCCCATATCCCCTCAAACCCAAAAATTTTTCTCATACACTCAGATGTACCGTGCTCATGGTACACCCAAGGTTTTTTTTTTGGTCATTGCTCATTTGAGACCTCCAAATGAGGATACTCAGTTACTCACATAATAGGTAAAGCTCCAAATGAGCAAATAAACAAAAAATAGCCTTTGAGTATACTATGCATATGGTACACCCGAATGTATGATGAATGCGCTCCCCAAACCTCTTAACCCCCAAAAAAAATTCCAAATTAAATGTTATGCGATCTCAACATCATTATTCAGGATATTTGCGGAAAATAATCATAATTAAGGAGTAAACATGGCTTTACAAATAAATGATTACAATAGATATCTTCCGCCTACATTTCCTCCAGCACTCAAGCTACGTGGGAGTATCTTATGACATTCAAAGCTACATGAAAAAAGATGGATTCGAAGAGCAGCCTACATATGAGCTCTCGGACATTAAAAAAATGATTCAAAAAAATCTATCAGGTCACCTAATCTCATGAAGATGCATGTAAAATATGACTGACAATTGAAAAATGCATATACAAACTTTATATGTGTAGTTTAGAGAGATCCTGTGTACCATGTAGTATAGTATGTGACCTGGTGACTCATTTATTTGTAAAAATGGGTCGACTTCTGGTCCAATGGAAAAGACTTGAATAGCAACCCTTTTCGACGAAGAGATGCAGGGCAACCCCAAGAAATTTGCCAGTAGTTAGAATTGTTGAACACTCCTTAATCCCAGGAGTAGATTGAATATAATAGACACATATACTATTTGTGTTTACCGTCATGAAACTGAGCATTCTTGGATGATTTGAAGGTCTCCAGGAATTCCTTAGCCTTCTTAAACTCGTAATTCTTTCTAGATGTATCCCATTTATGCTCCGCCGTTAGTATCTCAATGACACGAGGCAGAGCCTGATGAGCCGCATCAGTATCTAGAAAAGCAAGCCGGCATCTACGTGCAATAAAATCAGTTGCAGACTCACAATACTCGTATCGAGCACAGTATGCTACTTCCGCTTCAAGGAAAGGGTATCCATGTGCGAGACGCTTGCCCAAACCTTCATTCTAAAGATGGAAGAAGAGTATTAAGTAAATCACATCTAAACAAGCCAGTAATTGATCTTGTTACACCATGTGCAAGAATGAATCCATACAGCTGCAATTTAACATACTTCCTCCATTATGTTTTAAATGGAACGTAGGGATTTGGCACGGGAATTTATGAGAGGAGAGACTAGAGAGATAGAGAGAAAAAAAGATGGACCCATGTGATGAGTAGAGAGATAGAGAGAAGTGAATATCAAATAAAGTAATGTTTCATCTATTTTGAAACGGCCTAAAACGGTAAGTGTTTCATTTATTTTACAACAGAAGATTATGTTCTTCTAGAAATACATTGTGCATAAAGGTGCATTCTCTTGATATTCATTTACTTTAACTTCTTAGCCCTAAACTTCACTAATATAAACTTGTATGAACTTTCTGGCCTTGAACTTGTTTATCCTAAAATAAGTGAATGAAAGATCTAAAGAACAAATCCTGAGTTGATAGTATAGGTAGGTAACTACTCCCTCCGTCACTAAATAGACTTCTCATTTCTCCTTTTCACGTTTGCCAATACACATTTTGTATAGTTAATATCTTTAATTACATAATAGTAGAAAGTATAGACATTTGATTTTCGCAATCTATATAATGAGTTGAATTAAACAAGACCCCAAATGACTATTAATTTTCTTATATATTGAACTTCTTTTTGGAGGATTTCTCTTACTTGTGAATAGTGTCAAAATAAAAAATGGAAAGTCTATTTAGGGTCGGAGGGAGTTTTCAAATGGCGAAAACAACCCCACAACCCCCCCCCCCCCCCCCCCTTTTTAAAACACAACAAGCATAGCCCTGAAAAGATGATATACTTGTTTCGATGGTCTCCTAATAAACTAATTCCCATTGAACATCTTTACCTTTGACATACTTATTTAGCATTAATGCAGGTCCAATGTATCTTTACAAGTTGATAAACAGAACAGATTGCTTGTAAACTTCATATGAGATATGTTTAGCTACTATCTAAAAATTCAGACTCGTATTACTTAAACCCTTCAAAATCATCCAAGACATCTTATACTCCCTCTGATTCATAAACAAGTCATTTTGGAATTTTTCACACAAATTAAGAACTTGATAAAATTGCAAAATTAGCATTGATATTGTAAAACTGGCATTACAATTTACAAGTTGTATTGATATCTTGAATTTGCCTATAATATTATAAATTTATATATTGATATTATTGATTGCATTGGCATTTGAAAGAACTTATATTTTTGGTCAGAGGGGATTATTAACCCATCACCATCTACATAGATAGACTCAAGGCAAATACAGGAAAGAACGAAATCGTGTAAAAAAAATCTCAGTTTTATTTGCAACAAAGTGTATTAAAGAAACCATAATAAAGCAAACAAAATTTTAACCTGAGATATTGAAGCCACCCGCTCAGCCAATGTACCATATGCTTGCGATAAATGCTTTGCTACAGCAGTGTCCATGACACCAGGAACGACTCTTCCATCACGTGTCTGCTTCATCCGAACATACTGTTGAGCAATAACAGTAAAATTGGAGGGATCCCAACCAGAGCCACCCGTAAGTATCAAGTTGTGTGTTATGCATTCATTAGCTGGACTAAGCTTTCCAGATTTAATTGCAGCATCAACAGCATCCTCAGCCATGCTAAAAAAACCATAGCAACAATTTAGATACAGCCAGAGAGTTGTAATGAGTAGTGAACTGATATTAAGGGAAGGGTGATTTACATATTATCTTTATAAGTTAGTTATAGGTAGCTTGGGAAATAAACTAGTGAGTTTACTAGATGAAAATCAGTGCATAGTCATAGAGAGGTGGAAAGCATGGAAAAATGATTAGTGTTTTGTTGAGCTTTTAAGTTCATTAGGGGAGAACCAAGCTTCTCGAAAGCTTGAATATCTTTACATTTTGCTGTAGTTTCAACTTTATTAATCAAATCATCTTCTTGTTGCCTGACATAATGATGCTTAAAGCTACGCCAATTCATAGCAAGAGTTCAGCAATACTAATGCTTCGAAGCAGGGGAGACAGAAGCCATGAATAGCTCACAGCTCATTAATGTGTCATGAAGAGAACAAAAAGCTAGTCTGATAGTTTTTTTCAATTACTATTCTCAGTCATTCCTATATCAGGATTTTAGATCCATGAAGCAGTAACACCAGTACCCAGTAGTATCCCCAAAAATATTATGCCAATAAGGATTGTGTGTATATATAAAGAAGCTGAATGCTAGATTGGATTCACGCACAACTCCACCACTTTTGTTGAGTAGCTATGCAAACTTCTAACCTATGATACTCTTCATTTCACCTAGTATACGCACGTTGCAGTTAAGCTTGACATTAGAAAAAAAAAGTACAATCTGATCCATGTAAGGGATGGCTAGTTTCCTACAAATCCTAGTTCTGTTAGGATTGATGTGTTTTAGTTCTAGTAGGAATAGGACTCTTAAAATCCTAATCCTAGTAGGATTAGAACTCCTAGTTCTGTTAGGAGTTTAAATGTTTTAGTTGAGTTGTAATTCTAGTTGAGTTAGAAGTCCAAATCCTGGTTGGATTAGGATTCTAATTGGAGTAGAGTTATAATAGTATTAAGAGTCTAGTTAGTAGTCACCAAGTTGAGCTTTTTCTACTTGGATTAGGAGTGTGTTTATTTATTTCTTATCTTGTTCTTAGTTTCCTAGCCTTAGTAGGACTAGGGTTTGCTTGTTTGATTTGCTTTACACACCTAAATAAGGCTTGCATGTTAATTAATAAAATTAGTTTTGAGTTTATGAATTAAAGTGTTCAGCGTTGTGCTTGCATTGAATTGAGTATTCAACTACACAAACCGAGACAAACTGTTATCTTGGAGTCGAGACTCACAAGAGAACCTCTTAAACTGATATTTAAGAGCACTATCCTTTTATTTTCATTATTCTTCATTCAAAATAGCACAAAACACATAAGAGTTTCAAACTGCCAGCAAAAATTACATCATTTTGGTATCAAAGCAGGGTTCATTGCGACGGCGCATGTGGGCGCGTACAGTGACCAAATGACATACAGGGCTACGTTCTGTAAAAACTTAGCCCAATCGGATTAGTAACTAAGTCACAGTGAATGCAACATTGGACGCAGATTTCTGTTTTCCGGGCAGATTTCATACTGTTAGTAAAACAAAAACTACAATCAATTGTTTCGTTATTTGTTGATGAAATTTTGGTCGAGTGTTCCAGACACATAGGGCTACATGCTGTAAACAATTCACAAGATTTCAAGTAGTTTTGACGGGGTTTTGACATCTGGACTTTTGATTTAGATTGTAAGCAGATTCTAACCAATATCAATGTAAACATGAATTGTAACTTTTCGTTCTTGTGATGGTCTTACTAATGAGAAATATTTGAAGAGTTATCACTACGACTACTACCAAAGTGGGATTTAATATATGATTCGACTCAAACTTCAGATGAAAAGCTTAATAAGTATCTTGAAGATATTCCTTGCGACATAGTGGGAAAAATCTCATATTCGATTGTTGTTGAAGAGGACGTAAAGATTGAAACTTTTGTACTTTCTATGCTAAAGATTTAATCTTTGAAGGTTCTCATGAGGAAGATTTGACCCCTCGTGTTGATGCAACAGAATCTATACCTTTAGTGGAAGTTCCTTGTGCTTTGACCCATTTGATCACTTCTAATCTTCACTATTCAAAGGTCCTTCATGTTGTTATTAGGCGAAAAAACAAAGTGAGTCTACTATCATGTTGGAGTTTTGGAAGATTAAAACTTTGTAACGCCAAGCATGGTACTGATCGGGACAAGATTCAGATTGTTTATGTTGTTGTGCGCTTGATTTGGATGATATCTTGTAGTGCTTGGAAGACCCTTGAGGACAAGGGATGTTTTCAAGAGGGAGGGGATGATCCATGTGAGAGATTTTCTACAAATCCTAGTTCTGTTAAGATTGGTGTGTTTCCCTAGTTCTAGTAGGAATAGGACTCTTAAAATCCTAATCCTAGTTATGTTAGGAGTTTAAATGTTTTAGTTGAGTTGTAATTCTAGTTGAGTTAGAAGTCCGAATCCTAGATGGATTAGGTTTATAATTGGAGTAGAGTTATAATAGTATTAAGAGTCTAGTTAGTAGTCTCCAAGTTGAGCTTGTTCTTAGGAGTGTGTTTATTTCTTTCTTATCTTGTTCTTAGTTTCCTAGCCTTAGTAGGACTAGGGTTTGCTTGTTTGATTTTCACATGCCTATATAATGCTTGCATGTTACTTAATAAAATCAGTTTTGAGTTTATGGATTAAAGTGTTAAGCGTTGTGCTTGCGTTGAATTGAGTATTCAACTACACAAACCGAGACTTTGTGTTATCTTGGAGTCGAGACTCACAAGAGAACCTCTTAAACCGAGATTTAAGAGCACTATCCTTTTATTTTCATTGTTCTTCGTTCATAATAGCATAAAACACAAAAGAGTTCGAAACCGCCAACAAAAATCACATCACAATCAATCTTTAACACAATCATCCTTCGCCAAAAACGATTAGAACTTTTATTAAATGATGGGATTTGACAACAAGGTGCATGGTTCGAAAATAAATCAATTAGGCTTGCTCATGTTGGAATGTTTTTCAATCTTAGCAAACCGAATTTGACCGTTTCAGACCAGAGAATTTAAATAGCTGAAATTTCAGCAGAACCGACCGTGACAAGGCAATTTTGCCTGCATTTCCGTATCAAGAGGCTACTTTTCAAAAAGAAAAATCCAGAGCTTCCCACTGCTCCCTATAATGACATAAATCTACATATATCGATTGAGAGACGAAGAGGCAAGCAAACAACAATAGTGAGATCTATGCTATATAAGTTAATTCTATAGTATACAGCGCAAATAACAGTATGATAAACCATCATGTGGTCACTGTTGAACGCATCAGTTCAGTTCCCAAAGCATCGGAACCGTTTCTGCTACCATGACCGAACCGCATAGAAATATTGAAGTTTTGTATCCATAATCCAAATAATACAACATAGTCCACATATGCGAAAAGAGATTGCCAAGCCTCACCCCAGGCATATCATTAAAGCTAAATCTAGACAAAATATAGTCCCATTCAAGGCTTCCACTCCAATTAACACTTTGAAAGTTAAAACTCTGTCTACGATCAAACTACCCCAAAAGGAATAAAAGCTTCAAAATTTTTAGCAAGGTAACCTGCAACTTTATATTATGACGATAGCATGAGCAGTGCCCTGAAAGAGTAAAATCTTAAGCCACTCACTTGAGGCCCCATAAAAAGGTGATTTCATGATGTAAAAAGTTGTGCTAATACTATATCAGAAGACAAATATAATAAGTTTGATGTACAAATGTTGTCTTTTTCATGTTTATCTTTCTAAGTCCATCATGCAAAGAAGAAAGGTCTCAAAGAGTGATAATTCTATAAGACCAACAGGAATAATTTCTAGAGAAGAAACCAGAGCTCACAAAGAATATGCTTAAACCCCACAAAAGAAAAGATAAAAATTAAGACAAAAGCTGACTATTGATGGGCTGGTGACTAGCCAGACGTAAAGACTAAAGCAATTATTAAGGCAAGAAAATACCTTCTATAGGTGGTCCATTTTCCACCAGTAATAGTTACCAAGCCAGGGAAATCTTCACAAACAACATGATCACGAGATATGCTTTCTGTGTTTTTCGCTCTTGGATCCATTGCCAATGGGCGAATGCCACTCCATGCAGAGAGAACATCTGTTCGACGTACCTGTCCCCAAGAAATAGGTTGACTAAAGAAATGCATCTCTTATCGCTTTGCCAGTCACCAGTTCCAAGAAACTAAAATATATCTTCTGAATAATGTTATAGACAGCTGGCATAAACTAAATATAGAACATACAAACTGCATAAAACAAATTTCCGCTTCTCAGTTGAAACTCAAACGGATGGAGTAATCTATAAGCAGCTTAATACTCTTAATATGAACGGAATAAATCAGGGACTTGGGAGCTGGAGTGACAAATATGGGTCAGGATTTGTCCGCTCCTTGTGAAAATTATTTATTTTTTAAATAGTAGTATTTCAAGGCTGAAAATCATTTCCCTTTCTAATGGAAGGAATGCTATATTTTCCTCCACATATCTTAGTTTCATCTTCCTCTTCTCCCATCCATCCTCTTCCCTCCATTTTCATTTAGCTTCCATTTCTCTCTAACTTTTCTTATAAGGAACCAAACGAAGGAAAACTAATTGACAATAAGTTTTCCCTTGGTAAATATTCTTAATTGATAAACAAACTGTATTGAAAAATGCTTTCCGACCAACCAAACTGGGCCCAAGGACAATAAAAATTCCGTAAATCACCAGCCTAAGCACGTTAGCCCAGTTCGAAAAGATGGGTACAGATACAAGAATGCTAACCTTGATACAGAGGTAATCAGAGAGAGCGTCCAAGATAAATTGAATCTCATCCTCATGTGGTTCTGGCAACATCGTAAGGATGGTATTAGAATCCGTGGTCCCTGCTAATGTCCTTCCCAGCCATGGAAGCATAAAAACAACACGGCCATCCTTAGTTTTGGGAACAATTAACCCCATCCCTTCTGGAGAATAATAGTCAGGGAGAACAATATGTACACCGCTGCTAGGAGAAATCATTGGAGGAGCAGCCTTATCAACCAGTTTTCGGATAAAATCACAAAAAGGTCCAGCAGCATTTATCACAACTTTAGCATATGTATCAAACTCTTCACCTGGATTGGCAAGTAAGTACTTTAAAAGAAAAACCGAAAACATATACGCAGCATATTTAATTCTATACAGATACATTAACACAAAGGGGAAGTCCTGTGATAAGTTTTAGCCTCTCAAGAGTTAAGAAGCTTCAATCTAATCTAGTTGATGCAGATGTCCTTACGCTTAGTTACTAAAGTCTTCAGGGGGTAGTATCCAAGACTTGCAATCAAATCCTACTTGGATTACTGTCCATTGGGGCTTTTGTTAGACCTTATGGAGAGAATGGGAATTTTGGAGATGTCACTGGAAACACTGGAATTTCATGTATCAATATTATAGCATAAAAGCTCTATATAGAATGAGCAATATTATAGAATATTCATGCCCACACCTCTTTAATATGGCAGAACGATTCTCAAGGTACTTCAACCACACCTATCTAATATTATACATTAAATAATAATGCTTCCATTCCTACATACTTGACAATTTGATCAGCTTATTTTCGTTCCATAAAACTTGTTATATTACAATATCAATGCACGTATTATTCATCACCATATAATATGCAAGTTATATCAGATATCACTGTAACACATCAAAGCAAAAACTAATAATGAAGACTTAGTTTGTGTGCATTAACCTCAAAAAACAAGTATTTCGGAGTTGAGCAAGTAGAAGCAATTTAATTGCATCAGAACCACCAACAAAAGAAAAATAAGATCAGTGCCAATCATATAAATGCATTCTGAGAAAGAAAACATGGGTTGCTGCAGGATTAGGGAAATTAAGTTCAAGGTCAATGTTATCAAAATCTCAGACAAGATGCAACTAATGGTTAAATGTTCTAAAATCACAAAGAGAGATAGTCATAGACATAGAGATAGACATTGAGATAGAGAGAGATAGAGAGAGAGAGAGAGAGAGAGAGAGAGAGAGTTAATTATTTTTGACACCCAAGCAGAGTCCTATGCTACTCTTGAAATATGTTAGAACTTAGAAGGATGTTACTGATACATACCAGAGATATTGTCACGAATCCGTGCACCAATTATCCTCCCATCAACGTCATCCTTGAGTAAGGAAACAACTTCAGCATAATTAAGAACAGAGGCACCAGCTAATGACGCTGTGCACGCCAAGCCAACATTCAGTCTCGAGTCATTCATTTGCCCATCATAATAAACTACAGTTCCCTTTAAACTTTTATCATCTCCCATTCTTTTAAGCGTGGGGAAGAGTTCAATAGACTCTTGCGCTGAGTAATACCTCGACATATGTAGCAACCTTGCCCCTGCTACCAGATCATATAGTTTCAAGCCTGCCCAGTAGTACACCACTTCAAACCAGCCAAAACACGGGGTCATGCAAGGCAAAGAGTGGCACAGATGTGGAGCATTATCAATCACCTGTTTACGTTCCTTGAGTGCATGGAAAACAAGCTTTAGTTGCCCATAATCAACATTGAACACAGCTTTCTCAAGGTAGCGTACTCCTAAGAATAAGATGACACAAAATTCAGAAAGTATAAAATCACTGCCACAAAAAAAGAAAAAAAGCAGCTTAATCTTAAAAATATATAGAACATGTAAGAAGCCTTTATAAAATTAACTTAAGTCTTCTTTCCTGTCGAAAAAAATCAGCTCAAAATCAGGTACTCAGCCCAAACGCCTCTATCTCGATTCTCAATACCAAGATTTACTAAATGGATAGAGAAATTTTAATAACTTGCATAAGGCAAAATATGTTTAAAGTATATTTGAATATCTACTAAATGCATGGACTGCCTGCCTGCTTCATCAGAAAAAGTAAGATATGAAAGCTTTCCTTCAAACAAGCCTCAGAAATAGGACTGAAAACTCATGCTATAACACTATTGAGAAACTTCAGAGCAACTTCCACTTTGATGCTTGTTTAATTCACTTGGTATAACTCCCCCTTAGACGTATGCCCGTATCTCCTCAAACAGGAGTACTAATCATATTTAAGCACCCCCCTCAAAAAAAAAACAAATTTAAGCACCCTACTCATATACAAAAATTGTTGTAAGGAAATATTAATCTAAAAGGAACTCAATTTTTCACACAAAAATGAATAACAAATGCATCTCTACTCGTGTACAAAAAGATTATTGACCTCCTAAAATTGAGAAAGAAATGGAACTAAAAATACTACTTAAAATGATCACATAAACATCGTTATGTTCACTCACAATTTAAAAAACTAAAAGAATCAGGGTCAATGAGATATAGATATATCATAGATTCTTCACAACCGGTGTTCAATGAAGAACACTTGAGCTCTAGTCCTCCAATCTCAATTAGCTACCACGAGACCCCCAAAACATCCTTCACCTTTTCCAGTCACCAAAACAGGGGAGAAATTAAAGAGGAAGCATCATCGCATCAGACGGATCAAAAGACTTCAGATTCAGCATTAACGTGGTTGTTCAGCCTCAAGCGGAAAAATTACATTTCCGATTTCAAATTTAGGCTAAGTTTGGTAGGGTGTAAAATATTTTCCATGAAAATGAGTTTTCTTTTTCTTTTATTTTCCGTTGTTTGGTTTGATACGGGGTGTAAAACAAGATTTACATCAAGGGAGCTTTAGGTGAAAATCATTTTCCTTTCAAAAAGAAGGGAAAACACATTTTCCCCCCTCTTCTTTAGCAACCTTTTACTATCCTCTCATCCATCCTCTCCCTTCCCCTTCCATTTTTCTCTTTTCCATAACTTTTTTTACATTGAACCAAACAAAGGAAAATTAGCTTTGCATTTGAATTTTCCATTGTAAAATATTTTACATGAAAAATCATTTTACATTGAAAATGTTTTACATCCAACCAAACGGAGCCTTAATGAATGTAAAGAAGAAAATGTAGAGTAATTCTAATAATGATGACTGTCACAGTATCTTGCCAGCTTTTGACTTCTAATTACACAATAGACTTTATATCAGCAAAAGGGAGACAAGAACTCCAGATGGGGATAACATTAAACTAGCTGCATCTCTGACCAAATTCTTCTTCTCAAAGTAATAAAAGATCTGCACCTAAGAAGGTCATGTAAAAGTAGTAAAACTGCTAAGAACTGATACTAGAGGGAGGGTACTTTAGGCATTATCTTATTAGTTAGCTTAGGAATAAGCTAGGTAGTTGTTAGGGACACTCTGCATATATAGAGGTTATTAGAAAGACAGAGGCATGAATATTGATGAGAATTCTGGAGAGCTTTTAAGAGTTCATTTGGGAGAGAATCAAGCCTCTTGAAGTCCCTTGAATTCCAATTTGGTTGGAGCGAAAGCTTCATCGACTATTTTCGAAATTTCTTTCTCAACGTTCTCTATACATCTTGTTATTTCCTCCATCGTTCCAGAGAATTCCTTTCCACACACCTCTACTTCCAGAACTAGAGCTCCAGAGAGCTCCATTGCAGTAGCGCATAACCTCCTGCATACTGTAATATGTGTTGGAATGAAGCAAGAACTCAGAAACAGGCGCTCCATATCGATGCAGTCTTGTTCAGTTTCATCTTTTCTCAGCCAACATAAAGACTTCATAGCTCAGATTCATCCTTTACTGAACCTAAAATATAAAAACAGAGGCAATAACACATAACCTCCAGCATAAATTAATATGTGTTGGCAATGAAGCACGAACTCAGAAACAGACGCTCCTCATTGATGCACTCTTGTTCAGTTTCATCTTTTCCCAGCCGACATAAAGACTACATAGCTCAGGTGCATCCTTTTCTGAACCTAGAATGTAGAGACAGAGGCATCGAGTCATCGACTGATCCACATAGGGTCCACGCAGAGGTGAAAGAGTTAACGTCTCTAAGGGAAAATCAAACTTGGGAAGAAGTTGACAGAAATGTGCGTTTAAAGTTAAACATAGAGCAGATCTAATAAGGTACGGGGCTAGACTCGTAGCAAAAGATTTTACTTAAAAGCACAATATAGAATCCGGGAAAAGTTTTTCACAAGTCATAAAGATGACCATTATCAGATCTCTCATTGCTTGGGTAACGTCACATGATTTTACTAGATTTCAAATACGCATTAGTTCATGATGATGTTAGAAAAAATTTATACTAACGCAAGAGCAGCTGTGACAAACCAAGGAAATAAGACCTGCAGGGTCACGAAGTTTGTTTATGGCTTGAAAATTATAACAAGCCTGAAGGCAACTTTGCCAGCCAATTGAGGCCTTCCAATTTGAGAAGTTTGCACAGTCGAAATTCAGGAGATATCTCACTTTGGCAATTTCAAATGCAAATGACATTGTCCTATGGAGATGCAGCTTTCAAGCAACATTTGCATGAAATTTTAAGCACAAATGTTTTTAGGTAAGCAGCATGACTTCCTTATTCTCGAAGAGGTTATGATACCACTAGGGGCATAATGACTCTAATCTCGCACAATCAAAGTTCACCATGGAGCTGCTTGCGGACATTGGTAACAATGTCTGCAGAACTGCATAAACACCATAATAGAGCACCTTAATTTATGCTATAAGAAGACGAATTTCCACTTTATCGTAGTCTTCATCATTGATAAAGGGAATGTCTAACTAGACCAAATTAATGTAAGATATGTGGCAGTCATGACAAAACATGGCTTAGTGCCAAAAGTTATAAAACAATTAGTCCTTCAAGCTTACTCGAATTCAAACGAGCGCCATAGGGAATGTTTTCCTTGTTCAAGGCAGCTTATCAGTTGACGGTTAGTTCAGGAACTTAAAACAGTTGGCTTTAAGCCAGTTTATGTCACATTATGATAGCCTACCATTTATGTACATCACCAAGAACCTTCTCTTCTGTAATAAGAAAATACATACAGATACATTGCCACTTTACATGGGAAAAGGTTATCAAAAAGCTTAAATCACTGCATATTTGCATCGAATATAATTGAACATAATTCAATATATCCACTTCTTATAGAGATTTGATTAACAAACCGACGATTTGTGACATTGTCACATCTTGCACATAAAAAGCTAGGCAATTCTCTAGTCTAATTTAGTCTGAAAATTATCAGTTTCATACCACAAATTTTCAATCAAATACTGAGATAACAAAATGTTTGGGCCCCGGATCTGGCCCAATAAAATATAAAAAAAGGGGCCTCTCTAAAGGCCTAATTTCACATACCAAGGAAGATTCACCAGCTTTTTGGGGACAAAAGCTGATTACCTTAAAAAGGTGGAGGTTCCCTAGGACTTGGGATGCTCCCCTAAAAGGGTTTCTTGTCTGAGAAATCCCCAACACTATAAAACCAACAGCTCATCAATGAACAGGTATTCAATTCTCACCTAACAAAACCAGAGCATCTCTCTCTAGACTGGATTACTTTCTCTCTCTACCTCAATCTCAACTGACTTGAGCGTCGGAGGGGCTTTCCCGGGAACACCCCCGGGCCAGTTTTTCCTTGTTTTGCAGGATTGGAGACTACGAGACTCGGGATTCTAACCTAACTCGGGATTTGACTCTCACCTTAAACATATTACTCTTTTGACTAGTTTCTAGGCAGAAACAGTTTGGCGCCGTCTGTGGGGATACTACATCTCAAAGTCACGTACCGAGAGCAACATGGCACCCCGAAGGAAAACCACCCGAGGCTCACTGTCTCGTCAACCCACACCTCTCCAGTCTCACCAACCCAATGTCTTGGTCGAATCCCTGGCCATAGACGACGAGGGGTCGACCCCCGTAACGATGAGCATTCCCCCGAGATGACCCTATGCCGTCACATCGATGGCGGACATTGAGCGGATTGCCCGACAGTTGAACGAAACATGCAGAGGAGTTTGCGGGAGCTCATAGCCGGGATCCCCCAGCTCAATCAAGGGGAGCCCCGAGAGATGACCCGGGCAGAGCCTCGTGGCAGGGATAACCTCAAACTCACGTTCCTAACCGGAGCGAGCAACGAGGGTAGGAGAGAGATCCCGACAGGCTCACTCTCAGAGGACACAGAACTCGGATGCCAGGCGCATCATTGAAGAAAATCGGAGGCGCAGAGCGGAGCAGGACGCTCGCTCCTCCTAAACAAGAAGAGAGAAGAAAGGGAAAGGACGCACCGTGAGGAGCAGGCTCACTCTCAGACCCCGGAGGGAGGGGAGAAGTCTCCTGTCGGGTCCAAGAGGACAGCAGCAGGAGGACAAGCGGATCCAGGGCCCCTCGGAACAAGACCAACACCTTGATCAATAGGGGAGTCCTCAACTTATGACCCCCTTCAGTCGGGAGATCATGGAGGTACCCAACCCGGGAAAGGTTAAGGTCCCCACCATGAGCAATACTCGGGCAGTAGGATCCCGAGGATCATATGGCGCTACAAGGCTCAGATGAGTGTGCAGACGGGATGTGAGGCCACTTGGTGCCGCTACTTTCCCGACGACCCTCAAAGGGTTGGCGCTCAGTTGGTTTCTCGGGCTTTCACCTGGATCATTAACCAACTTTTCGGTTCTAGAGGCATTGTTTCACCAACACTTCATTGCTGGACGTAGGCACAAGAAAACCAGCATCCACTTAATGTCCATCAAGCACAAGAGCACGAGAGCCTTGCGATTATATCAAGCGATTCAATGAGGAGTCGCTGAAGATTTCAGATCTTCAGGACGGGGTTGCTTCACCGCCCTAATGTCCGGACTTGGCCGGGAAATTCAGATGGTCCCTCGCTGAGAACGAGTCACCACTTTCACCGAGGCCATGAGTCGGGCTCAGAAATTCATCCAAGCCTCGGATATCTGTAAGCCTGTCGGGGAAAAGGCTAAGAAGAAGAAGGAAGAACTCCCTTACCGGGAACCAAACAAAAGCATGAGGAATCACCAACAGTTGCTCCCGAGAGCAGTAGATAACGGGAATGATCCACGTTTCAACAGAAATAGGCGGGAAATCTATTTGGATCTTAAGCACAAGTCGGTATTGCCCATTCCCCCACCTATCAGAACTTCCAAAGATAGGCGGGATCAGAGATTATGGTGTGAATACCATCGGGAGTGTGGTCACACTACGAAAGACTGTCGGGAGTTAAAGAAGGCCTTGGATCACTTGGCTGATCAAGGAAAGTTGAATAGATACATCAAGCATCCCCGAGAAGAAAGGGGAAGGAGAAAGAAGCAAGAAACGATAGCGACAACACCGATGGGTATGTTGGTGTCATAGCAGGGGGTCATGCCTCGGGAGGATCATCTGGCCGCGCTCGCAAAGCCCATCTCCAAGCAATGACACATCGGGTGTTGGAAGTAGAGCCCATAAAGGCGAGGTGCCCGGTAATGACATTCGGGGAGCCTGACCGGCACTTACACACCCCCACGATGACCCACTGGTCATTGAAATGAAAATAGCAAACTCCGGGTGAAGAGGATCCTCGTTGACAGTGGATCCTCAGCCGACATCATCACCTTGATTGCCTACTCAAACTAAGTATACCGAGAAGGATGTGATCCCTACCAACCACCGTTAATCGGTTTCGGAGGCGGGTCGGTCTATCCTCTTGGCCATGTTAAACTGGCTGTAAGGCTCGGGGAGAGGGGGAAAGGGAGGAGTCTACCAGTAGACTTCCTAGTGTTGACACCCCGTCCTTACAACGTCATTATGGGTAGGCCCACCATGAACAAAATAAAAGCCGCCATCTCGGTATATCAGTTGCTGCTCCATATGAAACCTGATGGGCAAGTCGGGAAGATTTATGGTGACCAGCAAACAGCCCGGGAATGTTAGTCAACAGCTTTCGAGCTAAGGCACCCGAGGAGAAGAAGGAAAAGAAGAGAAAGAGAGAGGACCAACAGAAACCCCGCGGGACTCGGGGTTTATATATCGAGAACCCCAAGACTATGAACGCCCCCGACCTGTGGAGGAGGTGAAGAGGTCGTGATAGATCCAGAAGTCGGGCATACATTGAGGATTGGCTCAAACCTCAATCCCGAGATCAGGGTCAGTTGGTTCATACCTTGAAAGAATTCAAGGATGTATTCGCTTATTCAGCTGCGACATGCAAGGGCTAACCCCGACTTTGCTTCCCATGAGCTAAACATCAAGGAAGGGTTCCGCCCTATCAACAAAAGCTCAGGCATCAGGGTCCCGAGAGGAATGCCGCAGCTGCGAAGAAGTAAGAAGCTACTAGAGGCGGAATCATCGAAGAATGCCAATACACGAGTGGTTGGCTAATGTGGTCTTGGTGAAGAAGGCCAGCGGAGCTTGGCGTATGTGCGTCGACTTCCGACCTTAACAAAGCATGCCCAAAGACAACCATCCCCTCCCGAAAATTGACAGTTAGGTTGACTCCACAGCGGGTCACGAGTTGCTCAGCTTCATGGACGCCAATGCGGGATACCATCAGATCCCCATGGCTGAAAAAGACCGAGTCCATACTGCCTTTGTCACGGCCCAAGGCGTGTACTGCTACAAGATGATGCCCTTTGGGCTAAAGAACGCAGGGGCCACATATCAAAGAACCATAAACAAGGTCTTTGCAGAGCAACTGGGAGGAACATAGAAGTTTATGTGGATGACATGATTGTGAAGAGCAAAAAGAAGAAAGACCATGTAGGAGATCTGAGGGAGACCTTAGCAACACTTAGGCGCCATGGTATGAAGTTAAACCCCAAGAAGTGTGTGTTCGGGGTAACTGGCGGCAAGTGTCTGGGGTTTCTGGTAGACGAGAGGGGATAGAAGCAAACCCCGACAAGATCAATGCAGTACTGAACATGTCTTCCCCAAGAAACGTTCGGGAAGTGCAAAGGCTGACGGGGTGCCTCGCTGCTTTGGGGTGCTTCCTGTCCAGATCAGCTGATAAAAGCCTGTTGTTTTTCAGGGCCTTGAAAAGAAAAGAGTTCGACTGGGACGAAGAGGCTGAAGAGGCATTCCAGCAATTGAAACAACACCTGGCAACGCTGCCTAAACTCATATCTCCCTTGCCGGGAGAGACTCTCTACATATACCTCTCGGTATCAGAGCATGCACTCAGTGCGGTGTTGGTGGCAGAAAGGGAAACATTTCAACACCCCGTCTATTTCATTAGCCATGCTTACCGAGAGGCAGAGTCGAGGTACAGTGAGGCTGAGAAAATGGTGTTCGCCTTGGTAATGGCAAGCCGGAAGTTGAAGACATATTTCCAAGCGCATCAGATCATCGTCCTAACCGGACAACCTATCAGGAAGTTAATTGAAAACAGGAATCATTCAACCAGAATGACTGAGTGGGCCGACCAGCTAGCCGATTACGGGTTGGAATATGAACCTCGTCGGGCGATTAAGGCACAGGCCTTGGCGGACTTCATCAGTGAATGTTGCTCCCGACCGGAGGATATCGAAGTAAGGGAGTCGTGGGAATTACAAGTAGACGGTTCCGCAACCAAGTCGGGAAGCGGGGCTGGACTGGTCATCCTTCCCTCTGTCGGGGACAAGATGGAGTACGCAACTCGGGATTGCATGAGAAGGTCTATTGGCCCCCGAGTTGGGAACCCCTACTTGGTCAATCCAAGGGGCTCTCAACACTTAGCCAAATAATGAGCTAAGTACCATCATAACAAACTCGGGATTACATGGGAAGGCCTATTGGCCCCCGAGTTGGGTACCCCTACTTGGTCAATCCAAGGGGCTCTCAACACTTAGCCAAATAATGAGCTAAGTACTATCATAACCAACTCGGGATTACATGAGAAGGTCTATTGGCCCCCGAGTTGGGAACCCCTGCTTGGTCAATCCAAGGGGCTCTCAACACTTAGCCAAATAATGAGCTAAGTACTATCATAACCAACTCGGGATTACATGAGAAGGTCTATTGGCCCCCGAGTTGGGTAGCCCTACTTGGTCAATCCAAGGGGCTCTCCACACTTAGCCAAATAATGAGCTAAGTACTATCATAACCAACTCGGGATTACATGAGAAGGTCTATTGGCCCCCGAGTTGGGAACCCCTGCTTGGTCAATCCAAGGGGCTCTCAACACTTAGCCAAATAATGAGCTAAATACCATCATAACAAACTCGGGATTACATGGGAAGGCCTATTGGCCCCCGAGTTGGGTACCCCTACTTGGTCAATCCAAGGGGCTCTCCACACTTAGCCAAATAATGAGCTAAGTACTATCATAACCAACTTGGGATTACATGAGAAGGTCTATTGGCCCCGAGTTGGGAACCCCTACTTGGTCAATCCAAGGGTCTCTCAACACTTAGCCAAATAATGAGCTAAGTACCATCATAACAAACTCGGGATTACATGGGAAGGCTATTGGCCCCCGAGTTGGGTACCCCTACTTGGTCAATCCAAGGGGCTCTCCACACTTAGCCAAATAATGAGCTAAGTACTATCATAACCAACTCGGGATTACATGAGAAGGTCTATTGGCCCCCGAGTTGGGTACCCCTACTTGGTCAATCCAAGGGGCTCTCCACACTTAGCCAAATAATGAGCTAAGTACTATCATAACCAACTCGGGATTACATGAGAAGGTCTATTGGCCCCCGAGTTGGGAACCCCTACTTGGTCAATCCAAGGGTCTCTCAACACTTAGCCAAATAATGAGCTAAGTACCATCATAACAAACTCGGGATTACATGGGAAGGCCTATTGGCCCCCAGTTGGGTACCCCTACTTGGTCAATCCAAGGGCTCTCCACACTTAGCCAAATAATGAGCTAAGTACTATCATAACCAACTCGGGATTACATGAGAAGGTCTATTGGCCCCCGAGTTGGGTACCCCTACTTGGTCAATCCAAGGGGCTCTCCACACAGCCAAATAATGAGCTAAGTACTATCATAACCAACTCGGGATTACATGGGAAAGCCTATTGGCCCCCGAGTTGGGTACCCCTACTTGGTCAATCCAAGAGGCTCTCAATACTTAGTCAAATAATGAGCTAAGTTAAATTATCACAAACTCGGGATCATACATGAAGGCTCATTAGCCCCCGAGTCGGATACCATTGGTCAACCCAAGAGGCAAGACCACCCACGTCATTCTAGCATCGGGGTCGGGATAGTGCATACTAGCGCCTCCAGTCGGGGCCCCCACCTGGCGCTTGAAGTTTTCCCCCGAGGGACCGTGGTATTCCCGAGTCGGGATAGCCAAGCCCGGGGTCCATCTATGGCGCGCAAGGGGCTGAACATCCCCATTCGGGATTCCAGCACACCACCTACGTACGGTCTAAGGCATCTCGACACTCTCGGGTCGGGTCCCTCTATGGCGCGCAAGGGGCTGAACATCCCCATTCGGGATTCCAGCACACCACCTATGTACGGTCTAAGGCATCTCGACACTCTCGGGTCGGGTCCATCTATGGCGCGCAAGGGGCTGAACCTCCCCACTCGGGATTCCAGCACACCGCCTATGTACGTTCTAAGGCATCTCGACACTCTCGGGTCGGTGTCGACGCTTATCGCCCAGCGCAACAGCAGCGGCCTCCCTCGGGATCTAAGAGGAGTCCATGAAAATCCTCCTAAGATTGACCGACTCGGGTCGGGCTCCTGGGACGAGATGAAATCCCGACAATTTCGCCAACCAACCGCATCCGGGATCGCGAATCCGTCCTCAATTATTTGGCGCGGGGCTAATTGTTTGGGCCCCGGATCTGGCCCAATAAAATATAAAAAAAGGGGCCTCTCTAAAGGCCTAATTTCACATACCAAGGAAGATTCACCAGCTTTTTGGGGGACAAAAGCTGATTACCTTAAAAAGGTGGAGGCTTCTCTAGGACTTGTGATGCTCCCCTAAAGGGTTTCTTGTCTGAGAAATCCCCAACACTATAAAAGCCAACAGTCTCATCAATGAACAGGTATTCAATTCTCACCTAACAAAACCAGAGCATCTCTCTCTAGACTCGGATTACTTTCTCTCTCTACCTGAATCTCAACTGACTTGAGCGTCGGAGGGGCTTTCCCGGGAACACCCCGGGCCAGTTTTTCCTTGTTTTGCAGGATTGGAAACTACGAGACTCGGGATTCTAACCTAACTCGGGATTTGACTCTCACCTTAAACATATTACTCTTTTGACTAGTTTCTAGGCAGAAACACAAAACAAATCCCAAGCCGAAAAACTCAGCATTCTCAAACAATAATGGTTTATGATTAAACTTCCCAAGACACTCCTATCAAAATTCAGTAACATAAAGAGCATAGAAATACACTTAACCATCATAAAAATTCTTTACATTTTTAGGAAAAAACTAGTGAGTAGCCCGTACGATGCCCAAGTTATCACGTGTCCTACCCGTGGCAAGTGATGAACAACTATTGTGATCAATTTGGCGTAAAAGTATATTAATAAATTCATTCAAATCAATCTACCTTAAACACTCTAATTACCACGTGTATGATAAACTCCATTGTCCACGCTGTGACAAAAACGACAACCCCATAGATACGCCATTTTGGAAATATAACTAGAGTTTTAACTTTGTCTAACCTCTATCCGCTATCTAAAACGCTACAATTATGAAAAAAATAAAAGAACAAACCTCCATGAATTAACTTAGTAGACCTGGAAGAAGTTCCAGAGGCGAAATCCTCCCTTTCAACAAGGCCAACACGGAGGCCTCTGGTGACGGCATCGAGTGCGACGCCACACCCAGTGGCACCACCACCGACCACGAGAATATCAAGGGGTTTGTCGGGGGTGGACCCCACAAGAGAAGAGATGTGGGCCCGCCTAGGGGGGACCACGCCATTTGAGGTGGCGATCTTTGTCTGGATTGAGGGGTCCACACTCCTGTTGTCGTTTGAGGAAATAGTCACTGTAAATGTGGTTGTTGCTGCGGCGGCGGCAGCGGCTATGGCGCCGATTCGGCGGAGGCGGAGAGCCGATGAGGCCATGATGGAGGAGAGAGAAAATGTTAAATATGTATCTCTGTGTGTGTGGGGAAATAAAAGTGAAATTGTTTTCAAGGATTAATGATGGATCATGAGAGTTTTTTTTTTTTGGTTTTGGAATTTGGAGAGGGAGTGAAATGACGTTTATGCCATTGTGAATAAATTGTGATTGTAGTGTGGAAGAAGGTGTGGAGGAGAAGATTTTGGTAATTGTAGAGGACGTGTAGTACTGTAGTATGTATGTACTAGCCTTCATATGCACGCGATGCGTGCGTTAATTTCAAAATTTGTTATTCTAGTAGATACTCCATTCGTACTTTATTTATGATTAAACTTAAATATGAAAAATTCAACAGTTAGATGAATTTAGATAAATTAATTCGCTAATGTAAAAAAATAAAAAAAGGCTGTGAGTGATTGTTAACATTAATTTTTTATGAATGAATATTGAACAGAAAGAACAAAAATAATGAGTTGGTTTGACTGAATTAAAGAGTATCAAAGGTAGTGAATGTTCAGACTTTTCATATGCACGTTATGTATGTCATCTTTTTTTATAAGGTATAAATATTTTGTCCATTTAATTTTTGATTGAAGTATTTGATGCATATACCATTTTAAATTTGTTTTAAATGGCAAGTTGGAATGAGAATTTTTAAATGATTTGCTTTTGTAATTTTTTTCATTCCATTAATTAGATCATTAAGGGTATTTTAGTCACTTCAAAAGAGGACACCACACCTCCTCCCTTGGCTTATATAATAGAGATTATCATCTAGTCAGCAAAAAAAGGAGGTAAAGCTATTAATATCTTACAGAGGGTCCACCGCCCATGCTTTGAATTGAATGACCATTGTCTTTATGCCACGTAATATTAATTTTGACACGCGCCAATCGCATCGAGGTCGTGCTTGGTAGGCTGGTTTTTTTTTGTTTTTCTGGATGGGCCCATGGGGGGTTGATTTCTTTTCTTTTTTCTCCTTAAATAATGTTAGGAAGATAAATGATACTCACGTTACGCTAAAATGATAAAAACAATACAAATAACTCTCTTCAATCTTCATACTGTTTATCTAGAACTGAATTGCAACATATACCTTCCCTCTCATCAAAAGAAAAACTTAGGTATCGTTTGGTTGCACTTGGGAAGTTAATCTTCCCTTGATTTTTCACTTCCCATGAAATTTAACTTCCTAGGAAGTAAACAAAATTTTTTGGTAGGCCATTTCTTGAAGCACTAGATGTCTACAAGATGAGTTGACTTCGGCATACTCTAAGGAAGGCACATATTCGGTGAAAACTGCTTATATGTTGGGAAAAGGGGGGAACCTGGATGATTTTCATAGAGTGTGGAATATTTTATGGAGCCTAAATGTGTCGCCAGAGGTACGTCATTTCCTGTGGCGTGCTTGCACAAGTTCCCTCCCAGTAAGGAAAGTGCTTCAGAGACGTCACCTCATCGATGAAGCAGGGTGCCCCTGTTGTGCTAGAGAGGATGAGACGCAATTACATTTATTCTATCGATGCCCGATGTCGCTCAAGTTGTGGGAAGAGCTGGGGAGTTATATATTATTGCCAGGGGTTGAAGATGAAGCCATATGTGACACCCTTGTTAGATGGAGTCAGATGGATGCCAAGGTTGTTCAAAAGGGTTGTTATATCCTATGGAACGTTTGGGTTGAAAGAAACAGGAGAGTTTTTGAGCACACTAGTCAACCTGCCACCGTTGTGGGCCAGAGAATTCTGAGACAAGTTGAAGATTTTAATAACTATGCTGTGAGGATTTATGGAGGTGTGCGTTCCCCCGTGGCCCTGAGCTCTAGCCGATGGTATGCCCCCCCAGTTGGCGCTATTAAATTGAATTCAGATGCAAGTTTGGCCGAGAAAGGATGGGTGGGACTTGGAGTGATAGCCCGCGACTCGGAAGGTAAGGTGTGCTTTACTGCAACTAGACGTGTGCGTGCCTACTGGCCTCCCGAGGTAGCTGAATGCAAGGCCATTTATATGGCAACCCGCTTGGCTAAAGCTCATGGGTATAGGGATGTGATTTTTGAATCCGACTCTCTGGTGGCAACGAAGAGATTATCGAAAGCAGCAGTTTTTCTCTCTGATTTGGATGCAATACTTGGGGACATTCTTTTTATGTGTAATGCATTTTCTTCTGTTTCTTTTTCTCATGTTAAAAGGGATGGGAATACTGTTACCCATAACCTTGCTAGAGTTGTGCCTTTTGGTGTTGAACAATGCTGGGAGCATCACTGTCCTAGTTCTGTAACACCTTATGTACTTGTGGACACCTTGTCCCTTTGATTAATGCACTACTCTTTGCCCTCAAAAAAAAAAAATTGTTTGGTAGGCTATGGGAAGATGGAATTCCCATGGGAAATGACACTTACCTAGGGGAAACTAGGTAAGCAACTTCCCCCATTGTGTGGGAAGTAGAACTTCCTAGGAAGTGCAAATTCCCATTGTTTTTGCCAACCAAACAACTTCATATATATCTACTTCCTAGAAATTTGCACTTCCCATGATTTGTTTTGTCAACCAAACAAGGCCTTAGTGCGAAACACCGAAAGCCTCATAAACCTTTTTTTTTGGGGGGGGGGGATAGCTGTCAGAGCCGCCTCAGTGGCTGTCGATCCCCCTCCACCTCTCACCTCTATACTCGAATCCACCATTACCCGCATTACTCAGAGACGTCCTTCTTCCTAAGTGCTTTTGTATTTGTTTTACTTATTTTGATTTTAGTTGGAATGTAATAGCTCATAATGCTCATTTAGGTTTGTTTATTTTCGATTTGGATGTATTAGTGTTATATTGTACTTCCGCTTTTATTTAATGCATGTTATCCCGTTGTAAAAAAAAAATGCAACATATTATAAGAACATATGGTTTCATTGCACTACCTGTCTTTCTTTGCTCTGTTTAAGGTTGATCATTGTTATGTAGCCACCACCATGCTCGTACAACCACTCACACCTGCCACCACCAAAACCACTGCCTGCACTAACGGTTGGCCTTTTCCAACCACTGACACGCACCCTGCGCGCCATCGTCTCCTCTCCTCTTCTCTCTCGCATTTCACCTTGCTTTCCTCGTTGCGCACCCTCACACGGTGTTTCTGCACCACCTCCGCCAGACTTCGCCTATAGGAACATGTAGATGTATATAGCGGAATTTTAAGAAACAATATCCTAACATCTTTCATAGGATCACAAACATAATCAAACAGATGAATCATTCAATAGGGATTAAATATCAAACCTTTGTAGTGCGATTTTCGTATTGTATGCAAGCTTTGAAGATCTGAGAGCCCTAGTGCTGCTCCTTTAATCAGTCCAGGGGCACCAATTGAACACCAACGTTTGCTATAACGGAAAAAAAAAATCTCTTGCTTTTAGGTGGTATATGCGCCGGTTAGAGGAAATAGTTTAGTGTTTTCCTTGCTCTCTCTTGTGAAAAGAAACTGATTAAACTGAATTGATCACCTTAATTGATCACCTAAATTCTAATATTATGTCTTATATATAATAAAAGAGTCATAGGCTAGTTAGGAGAACTAAGACCGGCCCAACCCTAATCCTAAATGAATTTGGATTGCTTTGTCCAACTTGTGCTACAATGTGTGACCTCATAGGATTAATATATTTTAGTTATAGGCCCAATCAATATTGTCCTATTAATCATATCTATTCTCTAGCAAGAAAATAAGATTACAAAAATAATTAAGGTAGTGTTTGGGAATGAGCATTTCATTTGAAATGATTCATTTGAAATTTGTATTCTCAAATCATGGAATCTAAAATCAAATTCATTGTTTGATAAACTTAAGAATTTCAAATTTAGGATTTCAAATCCATCTCCATTGTTTGGCTTACCATAGAATTTACAAATCCAAATTTCTTCACACTTCTTCACACTCTCTTCCCCTTCCCTACTCTTTCTCTCTCCTCCTTCACTTAAATTTCTTCACGCACTTTCTCTCTCCTCTTTCGCCATCGACAATGGCGATCTAGAGTTCTAACCAAGATTGATCACTCTTCAAGCACGCTCATATGTCAACAACAATGGCGATCTAGGGTTTCGCTCTAAGCACGATAGATCGTTCTTTAAGTGTGCTCATTTTGTTCATCATTCCCACACTTCGAAACAAGTGACTCAATGATTTGCAGAGAGGAGATCGAATACTTAGAAGCTAGCTATTCGTTAATGGAGGAAAAGAAAGCTAAGAGATTCGTTAATGGAGGAGAGAAAGTTAGGGTTTATAATTTAGGAGAGAGGAAGTTAGGAATCTGTTGAATACTTGAAGAGGACAGTAGAAAATAGTTAAGGTTTAGAATTTGCGAATGACACCCTTGCACATGGAATTTCAGAATTCTTAAAATTGGGCTATTATTTATAAAGGTTGGAATTTGGTTGGAATTGGGCCAATTCCAATTCCAAATTCTTGGATTTCCCAAACATGTCTTTTGGCCCAATTTCACATTTAGAAATGAAATGCTCATTCCCAAACATAGCATAACTTTACGGTTTTTTCACCAGGTAACCTTGAGATTTCTTAATATTCACATGGTACCCTCGCATTTTCCAATATTCACGAGGTACCCCTGAGGTTTGGAAAATTTCCTGAAATCCCTCAGCTGTTAAGTTTTCGTCACATTCTTAGTTTAATAAATACCCCTTAGGTTCAATAAATTCCAAACACTTTCTCCTCTCCCCACCCCCACCCACCCCCACCCACCCATCTAGAAACAACACCTCCTCATCCCCCCCCCACCCACCCCACTGGATACCCTTCCCCACTCTTTGCGGAAACCACCAGCCTCACATCACCCTCCCCCACCACCCGCGAGTAACCACACCCCCAAACCCGGATTTTTTTGAATAATTGGTGCTTGATGATAAGGAGGGAAATCAGAGATTTTTTTTTGAATCCACATAACTGAAAACTATCAAAATTTTGAATAAAATTAATAACGAAGTAGTGGGGTGGTTCCTGTTTGGCCTCCCTCAAGTTCTACCTTTGCAGATCAGTATCTAAATGATGAAACGACAATGAAACCCAATTCCTCATTCTTGCAGAGGCATCCACAGTCTCACGAATCGGCATGGATCTTTGATTATGAATTTTTCATTCAAGTGGCTCCCGACGAGGGAGGGATGGCAGGGAGTTTTGCATAGGGGGTGGTGGAGGGGTGGGGCTCGTTTGTAGGGGAGGCTGGCAGGGAGTTTTACGCAGGGGGTGGGTGGTTTTTTTGGGGGGGGGGCTGGGAGTGTGGGTGGGTGGTTTTGGGGGGTGGGGAGGTGGGTTTCGGAGAGTAGAGTGGTTGGGTGATGGTGGTGGTTGGGGGTTGGGGAGGTGGGTTTCGGAGAGTAGAGTGGCTGGGTGATGGTGGGTGGAGGTTTAAAGTTAATTAAGAATAATTAAAGTTTAATTAGAGTTAATTAGGGTTAATTATGGTGAATTAGAATTAATTTGGGTTAATATTAATGATTTGGATGGAAACCTAACGAAGTTAACGGAAACTTAACGGCAGGGGATTTGAGGAATTTTTCCAAACCTCATGGGTACCTGGTGAATATTGGAAAATGCTAGGGTACTAGGTTAATATTAAGAAACCATAGGGTACCTGGTGAAAAAACCGTTAACTTCAATATCTTCATAATATAATTCTTATTTATATTTAGTAATTGTCGGGATGTCTAAGAACATATTCCTTCAATCTCCTACTTGTCCGAAGACAAGAGTGCGATGTTAAATTCCTTAAGTTGCTTAATGCAAATTTTGATAACACCATGTTATTCTCAAATTTATGTTCCTTGATTGCTAAGCTCGAACCACTCAAATAAGGATTAACTCTATAATCTTATTCCATATGGCCGTGTAATTTTACAGTTCTCGCTCATCAAGAGGAATAGACACCATTCCTATTTAATAGGAGGACTTATCCACTCTTGTATGACCATAACTCCCACTCAAATTTTAGCACACTTGATCACTGCCTTTAGAACCTCCTTTTACGGCGTGACGTTTAATAGTGTCATAGTGAAACTAATTATATTGTGGTTATCAAGACATACTCATGTTCAAGGAATCCACTAAATATAGTAGTTTGATTCTACTTTTAGAATCTGATTAGGCCAAGTCTCAATGTATCAAATATACATTCATATAATCAATTAGACATCTCTATGTCTCCATAGCCCATGGAACTACGCTATCAATTAATTATATACTAGTCTTTACATAAATCACTTGTATCCAATCTAGTGATTTAGACTAGGAACTTTAAATAGATTGTGATTTCAGTTCACTTGATAGGGTTCTATTATCAAAACGTTATCGATAAGCCTATTTGAAAACACAAATTATTTGGACATTTTATCTATACTAAACCAAGCAATTAAATAAGAAACAAATTTTATTGATAAACATTTAAAGCATAATAAATGTCTTTACAATTGTAAACATGAAGGAAATAACCTAAATCCATTCTCATATATGCTTAAGCCCCATAGACCTAGTCTGACACTCATGCTTAGGTTGAACAAGCGGTTTTAGTCAGAGGATATGCTATATTACTATCCTGAGTATGAACCTTGCTTACTTTCACATCCTCTCTTCCAACAATTTCTCAAATAATATGGAATTTCCTGAGCATATGTTTGGACCTTTGATACGATCTAGGTTCCTCACCATTGTTGTCAGAATAAACTCAATGTCATTCTCAATGCTAGGAACTACAACAACCTCGCCAATGAACTCTTTGATCCAAACAACTTCAATTGCTACTGCAATATACTCAGCCTATGTTGTAAAATATGCGATGGTATTCTGTTTAGAGCTCTTCCAGCTCACAGCTCATCTATTGAGACAAATATGAAACTAGCTTGGATCAGACTTCATCTTTGTCACTTTGGAAGATTGCATCAGTTTATCCGTAGTCATCATCTCCATCCAGTGCACATAAACCAAAAAATTATTCGTAGTCCTTCGCAAGTACTTAAGGATGTTTTTCGCTGCCATCCAGTGCACATCTCCCGGATTTGACTAGTATCAACTGCATATACTCAAAGAAAATGCAACATCCGGTCGAGTGTATCTCATGGTATACATAACAGATCCTACAATAGAATCATAGGGAACATACTCATACACTTGATCTCATAAGGACTCGAAGGATACCGAGTCTTGCCAAGTGTTATGCCATATTGCATGGGAATGAAACCTCTTTTGGAGTTTCTAGCTTGAAGAGCTTTAACAACCAGGTTGGTTTAAACTTCACTTTTTGACATGTAAAATTCGCCAATATCTAGCTACATCCTCTTAAGACTTCACAGAAGTACTTTTAAGATTCTCGCACATTTTGTCCTACCAGGATGCACTGAGTACGGACTACTATGAGCTTCCTTCAAAATCTCTGCCTTAAATCCTGGTCCTCGGGCATACAAAAAAACTCGTTTTAGCGACGGACAGAATCCGTCGCTAAATAGGCAAAATCCGTCGCTAAATTGAATTAGCGACGGATTTAGGGACGGATTCTGTCCGTCCCTAGAACCTTTGTCGCTAAATCGATTTAGCGACGGAACTTTGTATTCCGTCCTAAATTAGGGACGGAACTTTGTATTCCGTCCTAAATTAGGGACGGAAATTTAGGGACGGAATTTAAATCCGTCCTAAATTAGGGACGGAAAATAAAATCCGTAGCTAAATTTAGGGACGGAAATAAAAATCCGTAGCTAAATTTAGCTACGGATTTTGAAATCCGTAGCTAATTTAGCTACGGAAATGAAAATCCGTAGCTAAATTTAGCTACAAAAATGAAATCCGTAGCTAAATTTAGCTACGGATTTTCATTTCCGTCCCTAAATTTAGGGACAGAAATTACAAATCCGTCCCTAAAATGAAATTAAAAAAAATGTTGTGGTGATTTTACTCTTAATCACCAATTTCTAGCGACAGATTTAACTGTTATCCGTCCCTATCGTAATCGAACTGGATGCGCTCTTCCCTGGAATCGAACTCGTAACCTCAAAGTCATAAGCTAAAGGTCCAACCAATTTCTGCATACGAACTTGTTAATATGTATCGGTAAATCTGTTTATATGTACTGGAAGAATTAGCGACGAATTCTAAAATCCGTAGCTAAATTAGGGACGGATTTGACAATCTGTCGCTAATTCAGGGACGGATTTCAAAATCCGTTGCTAAATTTAGGGACGGTTTCTAAAATCCGTCGCTAATTTTTCAAAATCAAATTGTTTTGTGAAAGTTCGTAGAAAGTCCCTAAAATTGCTAAAGTTAGCGACAGAAATGAAAAACCGTAGCTAATTTAGCTACGGAAATGAAAATCCGTAGCTAATTTAGCTACGGAATTCAAAATCCGTAGCTAATTAAGCTACGGATTTTCTTTCCGTAGCTAAATTTAGCTACGGATTTTCATTTCCGTAGCTAAATTAGCTACGGATTTTCATTTCCGTAGCTAAATTAGCTACGGATTTACATTTTCGTAGCTAAATTAGCTACGGTTTTTCATTTCCGTCCCTAATTTTTCCCATTAAAGGCAATTGTTTTCCCTAAGGCTTAAGGAGCTAATTGTTTAGGGACGGATTGTAAAATCCGTCCCAATTAGGGACGGATTTTGGATTAAAATTCACGTTTTAGGGACAAAATCCGTCCCATTAAAATCCGCCCGTACACACCATCGTCCCCTGAGTCTAATACTTCCGTCTTCATACTGAGCAAACTCTTGAGTCTACCATTCCTTATCTTCTCTTTAATACCCTGCAGAAATACATCCTTACTTTGCTTTTCCCGAATCTCCGAGTATAAATCAGGTTGGACAGTTAAAGCATTAATGGTTTCCCCAATTGCCCCTTACAAGAACCTTATCAATATAAGTCTCTTGACTAAGTCCAATTAGCCTTTTCGATCTATCTCTATAGATCTTTATTCTCAATATGCACTCTGCCTCTCCTAGTTTTTTCATAGAGAAACAATTTTTAATCCATTTCTTGACTAACTCAAGCATCGTTTTATCATTTCCTATGAGAAGTATGTCATCCACATACAAGACCAGAAAAGCAATACTAGTCCCACTTAACTTCTTGTATACTGATGTTATGATATTATATCTACTCCCCCCCTTCTTAGTTAAAATGCTTGCTAATGGTGCTCTTAAGAGGTGTTTCATACTAATATTTTCCATCTAGTTGTGGTTTTCTATTTTATGATAATTAACAGGTTTTAAGGAATTTTTTTCCTATTTTCTGCTATTCTTGATGCCACAATGGATTTGAGAGAGTTAGGAAACCTTCGGATATGAAGAGATTTGAAGACTTGGCGTCAAGTGCCAAGATAGGCTCATTCTGAGGACCGCCCGATCTGGTCAGGCGACATCCGTTTGATCGGGCGATCGTTTTCTTCATTCCCCATATATGTGGGGTGGTTCCTGTTTGGCCTCCCTCAAGTTCTACCTTTGCAGATCAGTATCAAAATTTTTGCAGAGATTTTTTTTTGAATCCACATAACTGAAAACTATCAAAATTTTGAATAAAATTAATAACGAAGTAGTGGGGTGGTTCCTGTTTGGCCTCCCTCAAGTTCTACCTTTGCAGATCAGTATCTAAATGATGAAACGACAATGAAACCCAATTCCTCATTCTTGCAGAGGCATCCACAGTCTCACGAATCGGCATGGATCTTTGATTATGAATTTTTCATTCAAGTGGCTCCCGACGAGGGAGGGATGGCAGGGAGTTTTGCATAGGGGGTGGTGGAGGGGTGGGGCTCGTTTGTAGGGGAGGCTGGCAGGGAGTTTTACGTAGGGGGTGGGTGGTTTTTTTTTTGGGGGGGGGCTGGGGAGTGTGGGTGGGTGGTTTTGGGGGGGTGGGGAGGTGGGTTTCGGAGAGTAGAGTGGTTGGGTGATGGTGGGTGGTTTTGGGGGTTGGGGAGGTGGGTTTCGGAGAGTAGAGTGGCTGGGTGATGGTGGGTGAAGGTTTAAAGTTAATTAAGAATAATTAAAGTTTAATTAGAGTTAATTAGGGTTAATTATGGTGAATTAGAATTAATTTGGGTTAATATTAATGATTTGGATGGAAACCTAACGAAGTTAACGGAAACTTAACGGCAGGGGGATTTGAGGAATTTTTCCAAACCTCATGGGTACCTGGTGAATATTGGAAAATGCTAGGGTACTAGGTTAATATTAAGAAACCATAGGGGTACCTGGTGAAAAAACCGTTAACTTCAATATCTTCATAATATAATTCTTATTTATATTTAGTAATTGTCGGGATGTCTAAGAACATATTCCTTCAATCTCCTACTTGTCCGAAGACAAGAGTGCGATGTTAAATTCCTTAAGTTGCTTAATGCAAATTTTGATAACACCATGTTATTCTCAAATTTATGTTCCTTGATTGCTAAGCTCGAACCACTCAAATAAGGATTAACTCTATAATCTTATTCCATATGGCCGTGTAATTTTACAGTTCTCGCTCATCAAGAGGAATAGACACCATTCCTATTTAATAGGAGGACTTATCCACTCTTGTATGACCATAACTCCCACTCAAATTTTAGCACACTTGATCACTGCCTTTAGAACCTCCTTTTACGGCGTGACGTTTAATAATGTCATAGTGAAACTAATTATATTGTGGTTATCAAGACATACTCATGTTCAAGGAATCCACTAAATATAGTAGTTTGATTCTACTTTTAGAATCTGATTAGGCCAAGTCTCAATGTATCAAATATACATTCATATAATCAATTAGACATCTCTATGTCTCCATAGCCCATGGAACTACGCTATCAATTAATTATATACTAGTCTTTACATAAATCACTTGTATCCAATCTAGTGATTTAGACTAGGAACTTTAAATAGATTGTGATTTCAGTTCACTTGATAGGGTTCTATTATCAAAACGTTATCGATAAGCCTATTTGAAAACACAAATTATTTGGACATTTTATCTATACTAAACCAAGCAATTAAATAAGAAACGAAATTTTATTGATAAACATTTAAAGCATAATAAATGTCTTTACAATTGTAAACATGAAGGAAATAACCTAAATCCATTCTCATATATGCTTAAGCCCCATAGACCTAGTCTGACACTCATGCTTAGGTTGAACAAGCGGTTTTAGTCAGAGGATATGCTATATTACTATCCTGAGTATGAACCTTGCTTACTTTCACATCCTCTCTTCCAACAATTTCTCAAACAATATGGAATTTCCTGAGCATATGTTTGGACCTTTGATACGATCTAGGTTCCTCACCATTGTTGTCAGAATACAACTCAATGTCATTCTCAATGCTAGGAACTACAACAACCTCGCCAATGAACTCTTTGATCCAAACAACTTCAATTGCTACTGCAATATACTCAGCCTATGTTGTAAAATATGCGATGGTATTCTGTTTAGAGCTCTTCCAGCTCACAGCTCATCTATTGAGACAAATATGAAACTAGCTTGGGATCAGACTTCATCTTTGTCACTTTGGAAGATTGCATCAGTTTATCCGTAGTCATCATCTCCATCCAGTGCACATAAACCAAAAAATTATTCGTAGTCCTTCGCAAGTACTTAAGGATGTTTTTCGCTGCCATCCAGTGCACATCTCCCGGATTTGACTAGTATCAACTGCATATACTCAAAGAAAATGCAACATCCGGTCGAGTGTAATCTCATGGTATACATAACAGATCCTACAATAGAATCATAGGGAACATACTCATACACTTGATCTCATAAGGACTCGAAGGATACCGAGTCTTGCCAAGTGTTATGCCATATTGCATGGGAATGAAACCTCTTTTGGAGTTTTCTAGCTTGAAGAGCTTGTAACAACCCCAGGTTGGTTTAAAACTTCACTTTTTGACATGTTAAACATCTCGCCACATATCTAGCTACATCCCTCTTAAGACCTCTCCACCAGAAGTACTTCTTAAGATCTCGCACCATTTTGTCCCTACCAGGATGCACTGAGTACGGACTACTATGAGCTTCCTTCAAAACTCTCTGCCTTAAATCCTGGTCCTCGGGCACTACAAAAAAAACTCGTTTTAGCGACGGACAGAATCCGTCGCTAAATAGGCAAAATCCGTCGCTAAATTGAATTAGCGACGGATTTAGGGACGGATTCTGTCCGTCCCTAGAACCTTTGTCGCTAAATCGATTTAGCGACGGAACTTTGTATTCCGTCCCTAAATTAGGGACGGAACTTTGTATTCCGTCCCTAAATTAGGGACGGAAATTTAGGGACGGAATTTAAATCCGTCCCTAAATTAGGGACGGAAAATAAAAATCCGTAGCTAAATTTAGGGACGGAAATAAAAATCCGTAGCTAAATTTAGCTACGGATTTTGAAATCCGTAGCTAATTTAGCTACGGAAATGAAAATCCGTAGCTAAATTTAGCTACAAAAATGAAAATCCGTAGCTAAATTTAGCTATGGATTTTCATTTCCGTCCCTAAATTTAGGGACAGAAATTACAAATCCGTCCCTAAAATGAAATTAAAAAAAAATGTTGTGGTGATTTTACTCTTAATCACCAATTTCTAGCGACAGATTTAACTGTTATCCGTCCCTACTCGTAATCGAACTGGATGCGCTCTTCCCTGGAATCGAACTCGTAACCTCAAAGTCATAAGCTAAAGGTCCAACCAATTACTCTGCATACGAACTTGTTAATATGTATCGGTAAAATCTGTTTA
The DNA here is from genome assembly GCF_026745355.1 of Beta vulgaris subsp. vulgaris. Taxonomy (NCBI): domain Eukaryota; kingdom Viridiplantae; phylum Streptophyta; class Magnoliopsida; order Caryophyllales; family Amaranthaceae; genus Beta; species Beta vulgaris. Next base: position 15,059,595 of record NC_079202.1, read on the forward strand.
TATGTACTGGAAGAATTAGCGACGAATTCTAAAATCTGTAGCTAAATTAGGGACGGATTTGACAATCTGTCGCTAATTCAGGGACGGATTTCAAAATCCGTCGCTAAATTTAGGGACGGTTTCTAAAATCCGTCGCTAATTTTTCAAAATCAAATTGTTTTGTGAAAGTTCGTAGAAAGTCCCTAAAATTGCTAAAGTTAGCGACAGAAATGAAAAACCGTAGCTAATTTAGCTACGGAAATGAAAATCCGTAGCTAATTTAGCTACGGAATTCAAAATCCGTAGCTAATTAAGCTACGGATTTTCATTTCCGTAGCTAAATTTAGCTACGGATTTTCATTTCCGTAGCTAAATTAGCTACGGATTTTCATTTCCGTAGCTAAATCAGCTACGGATTTACATTTCCGTAGCTAAATTAGCTACGGTTTTTCATTTCCGTCCCTAATTTTTCCCATTAAAGGCAATTGTTTTCCCTAAGGCTTAAGGAGCTAATTGTTTAGGGACGGATTGTAAAATCCGTCCCTAACTTAGGGACGGATTTCTGGATTAAAATCACGTTTTAGGGACAGAATCCGTCCCATTAAAATCCGTCCCGTACACACCATCGTCCCCTGAGTCTAATACTTCCGTCTTCATACTGAGCAAACTCTTGAGTCTCACCATTCCTTATCTTCTCTTTAATACCCTGCAGAAATACATCCTTACTTTGCTTTTCCCGAATCTCCGAGTATAAATCAGGTTGGACAGTTAAAGCATTAATGGTTTCCCCAATTGCCCTTTACAAGAACCTTATCAATATAAGTCTCTTGACTAAGTCCAATTAGCCTTTTCGATCTATCTCTATAGATCTTCATTCTCAATATGCACTCTGCCTCTCCTAGTTTTTTCATAGAGAAACAATTTTTAATCCATTTCTTGACTAACTCAAGCATCGTTTTATCATTTCCTATGAGAAGTATGTCATCCACATACAAGACCAGAAAAGCAATACTAGTCCCACTTAACTTCTTGTATACTGATGTTATGATATTATATCTACTCCCCCCCTTCTTAGTTAAAATGCTTGCTAATGGTGCTCTTAAGAGGTGTTTCATACTAATATTTTCCATCTAGTTGTGGTTTTCTATTTTATGATAATTAACAGGTTTTAAGGAATTTTTTTCCTATTTTCTGCTATTCTTGATGCCACAATGGATTTGAGAGAGTTAGGAAACCTTCGGATATGAAGAGATTTGAAGACTTGGCGTCAAGTGCCAAGATAGGCTCATTCTGAGGACCGCCCGATCTGGTCAGGCGACATCCGTTTGATCGGGCGATCGTTTTCTTCATTCCCCATATATGTCTCGAGCATTATCAGGCGCTGCTCGCCCGGTCGTGAATTGCTGATGGCCCTCGATCGGGCTTGTCCACCCGGTCTGATCGGGCGCTTTGTTTTGCTGTGCTTTTGGATTTCGTATAATTGAAGGTCCACCCGATGGGATTGGGCGCCCGACACCCGATCAGGCGAGTGGCACGAAAGCCTAAGTCCAGACCTTTGATTTCCTAATTAGTTCGTTTTTAGGAGTTAGCATAAATAGCTTAGTGGATTATTTTGCAAGGACCTTTTACTCTGATTTTTAATTTACATTCATTAGTATTCCCAAACACTAGTTTTCTCTCTCTAGCCCTAATTACTGTACGTTGGAGATTGCTCAAGTTTAATTCAAATTTTTCCTTTTTTCGTTTTAATTGGTAATTGTCTCTTCCATTGTTCTTATTTACTTTCAAGTATTTGTGCCTTATTATTTTTAATTGTTTCAAAGTATGAATATTTTAATAGTTATTATTTTTGTTATCTTTGCCATGAGTCAGTAGATTCATATCTAGGGATTAGTGATGGAAGCCATGCTTATGACATGATATATTGTTCTTGATTTTTTTAGGATTTAGGTTGTGGTTAGAGCAATTCTTGTGTGATTCAATTTAATCTGCAATTTATGTTAGTGTACAATTTTATGAATTGCTTTCTGGCTAATAATTGTTTGTATTGACCAAGATTGATCTTACTTTTAGAGGCCTGCAATACACTACTGAGTCTGATTATGTGATGTGACCATACTGCATATCTTGCCTTAAGAGTGTTAAGACTCAACCGTAGGACTAACTCCTGCTCTCATTGCTCGACCCTATTTTTAAGTATTATTAGCTATCTGAATCCTCTTGATTGGTATAAGCATGGTGGACAAATATAATGCCCTAGATTTTTAATTATTTGATATATTTCCATCTCTTGTAATCTAGTTTATTTTAGCTTAGTTATTAATCATTCAACAAATTTTCTCTCTGAATAGTTGAGTAATTGAGCATCAATATTTAGAACTTATCTCCTAATGGATCCACCCGTATTTGCTAAGTATTTTCTAACAACAGACACCGTGCACTCACGGTACTATTTTAAAGCCCATCAAGTTTTTGGCGACATTGTCAGAGAGTCGACTAGTTTCTATTGCTTTTTGTTTAATTATTCGAACTATTTCTACTATTTCATTGATACTTCAAGTTCCAATTAAGGCAATCTCACAACACATTTTTCTTGGTTTCTTTTATGCCCAGGTCCAAAGGAACATGTACTCCTGTTCCAACTGATCCTGATCTTGAGAGAACAACAGGCAACTGAAAAAGAAATAGAAGAAGAAAAAGCAGTATGGTAATAAAAAAAAATCCACGGAAGGTGGTTCAGAAGAACCTATCATACCTCCTAAGTCGTTGAAGTCTTACAGGGTACCTTCCCCTGGTGGCATTCCCATAAGCCCTACTATGCCCACCATAGAAGCGACAAACTTTGATATCAAGCCTGCCCTCATCAACATGATTCAGCAGAACCAATTTGGAGGGCATTCAACTAAAGACACTGCTAACCATTTACAACGATTTCAGCAACTCTGTTGTACCATTAAGCACCAAGGGTCACTCCTGATCAGTTGAAGGTTGTAGTTTTTGAATTTCTTTGAAGGATAAAGCTCAAAAGTGGTTTAACGATGTTACATAAATGGAGTGGAGTGTTGTATCTGAAGCATTCATGAGAGAGTATTATCCTCTAACTAAAAACTGCAGAAATCAGGCACAAACTGGCTACCTTTGTACAAGAGCCTGATAAGACATTGAAGGAAGCATGGAATTGGTTCAAAGACCTACAGAGAAAGTTCCCACACCACAACCTTGATAAGTGGTTCATTACCCAAGCATTTTATAATGGTCTACAACCTCATATCAAGAGTACAATAGATTCATCTGCAGGGGGTGTTTTCCTAGATAAGGAGGTAGATGAAGGGTATGATTTTATGGCCAACCTTGTAGCTAATGATGATAGTTTTTCCAGGAGTGCTACAAAGAAAAAGTTGGATGTTGATGCTTCTATATGCACTTCTATTATCCCAGGTGCACATTTGAGTATGAGGATGGATGCACTGAAATCTTCGCAATCTAGTACTCCTCTTATGAGTATTAATGTGATGTCTGTTATGGCACCTATTGCCTTTTCTTACTGTGAGGTATGCGGTGTTCAAGGCCACTTCGGTCACGTTCCTACAGTCAACTAATTCAGATAGAGCACGCAAATGCCTTTCAGCAAAGACCATCACACAACCCATACTCCAATACATTCTACCCAAGGTGAAAGGATTATCCTAACTTCTCATACCATAGCAACAATGTTCAGAACCCTCAACCCATGCCACAAGCCTCCTACCAACCACTTCATCAACACCCACCACAACATGCTACTAGACCACAATACCACCAAGGGGACCTTCATAATCCTCCTCCTTGCTTCAGTAGACCCTCACACACTAAGGCTATTAGCATCAACCTTCTCCAAATGTCGGCTCTCAAGAGCCTACCCTGTCTGATGTGATGAAGATGATAATTTCTATGAAACAAAGTACTGATGAGAACATTCAGGAGTTGAAAAAGGAAACGAAACACTTGGGGACTCAACTTGCTCAAGTAGCTACGAATAGTGCTCAAATGCAGACATGTCAATTACCTGGACAACCCATCCCCAAGGAGACTGTCAATGTCATCACTATTCGAAGCCGCACAAAGTAGATGCTCCTCTCATGCCCACTAATGAATGGACTCCTCGACGGAAGGAAGGTGTTATAAATGATAAAGAGGGTGAAGATTGGTCGGTCCTAAATGTAGCTTAAAATATCGCAAGTGTATGGGTCAATTAAAATAAATATAAGGTAATAAGCAAGATATCGTTGCCCACAAGGAGGTATAATCAACTACCAAATTAAGAGACACTAATATTATCTATACGATCCGAAAATAGTGATTGGTGGTGATAAACTAGACTAATCAAATAAGAACTATACTAATTCTAACTCTAAAGACGTCAGACAATGGGTATAAATCAAGTATAAGAAATGGTTCTAGGACTTAGATTTCGACAGTTACCTTCTACAATGAAATTAAACTAGTTGTCGGATTAAAAGCTATTGTATTGCAATGATCGAACTTCCTATGATATATTATCTCCTCTTCCAAGGTAGAAAACGTGTATCTATACAAATCTTACGCCTACTTCTGTGGTCATAACAATTAATACAAACCCATTACAAACAAGAAAGTCATGTAAAAGACCACCCCAAGTATATAACTATTTCTAAAATTATACTAGTTGACGTTTAATAATCCCACGAACTAATATTGAAATTTCACTTCCGCTAATAATCCAATACCTTAAACATATAATAAACTGGCCAAATCAATTATATGGAAACAAACCAAGATTATCAAATTGCAATAAAAATAAATCAGTCCAAACAACTTACTTCAAATCATTGCCAGAAAATAAAAGACTACATCTAGTCCTAGAACATAGAAATTTAGCTAGACATAACAACTAAATCAATCCAACTAATTGAGAGTAATAATCTAAAATTAAACATAATAATTAATAGAATTCAATAACATAAACTAAGAGAAGAAAGAGATAAACTTCATATTCGTATGAAGAATAAGATGAGACGACGCTTCGTCTTCTTCCTCATGCGGCTCTGTTCGTTGTTCGTGTTCTTCGTCGCCTGTTGTGCTACTCTCGTTCAATGCCGTTATGAGTCTCTCGACTCGTCTGTTTTTCATCCTTGCTGCCTGTTTCCTTCTGTCTTTCGCTACCCTTCTTCTGCCTCCTCTTTACTGCTCATGCGTGCTCCCCTTCCTTTATTAGTCTTCACTTTCTTTTCTTTTGTTTTCAATACCTGCTCCCTCAAAATGCCGCCTCCCCTGCCTTAGTCTTAGGTTTTTTTTTTTCTCGTTTGTTTTGCGTCACTATGTTTGATTATGGGTTTTGGCCTATTTTCTTTTTCTCATTTTGCTTGACTTCACATGAGTTTTAGATAAGAGTTTCTTTTCTTCTTCTTTTTCTTTTCCTTCTTTGTATACTTTGTACTACTTAAGCTTTGATACTTTGTAGTTGTACCTATATAAGCAACAAGAATAAAAGTGATTAGGCTTTAACAATTTCATTAGATAAATAAAAATATGAAATAATATGCAATGTCCCAAATTTTATAATAAATACCCCCTCACTAGCAAATTATACTTTTTGCTAATAAACAATGAAAACTCATACAATGTGGACTTAAAACAAGTAGTAAAAGAGGGTAAAATGTATGTAAAATGAGCACTTATCAACTCCCTCACACTTAAGATTTGCCAGTCCTTGAGCAAATAAATTAAAACTAGAAGAAAAAATACTGACTAAGAAACAATAAACCTATACTCATTATCGTAGGAATCACAATTGCACTTAGCACGTGCAACAAGCCCTTTAAACCCCTAGGATACCTAGTGGACGAGTTTGGTCTCGTGAGGGTTTTCAGTTGGCATACCCACAAAGCCACATTAAGATATCCCAATCTATATTGATTGTAATGGGGCTAGGGTCAAAGGTAGGAATAATTTGGGAATGTGGTGTTAAAAAGAGCCAAACTAAATGGGGTATATGAACGAAATAGAACACATGACCTTCCAATATTAAGTCTCAAAAGTCTCCATATATGGTAAGAAACGCCATACTCCATAACTTTTTCTATCCATTTGTACCCATCACCTTATCAATCTTAAACTTTGCAACTACAACCATTTTTCATATACATAATGTAACTAGTCGAATATTTTTTTTTCTCTTCCATAGTTTCTTCTTCTTCTTCAAATTAATTTTGTTTTCACTTTTTTCTTCTATAATCCCCCTTTTCACTTTCCAACCACTATCTTCACCAAAACACATACATTCAGGTTTTGTACAAGGACTCCATTTAGCTAAGCTAGGGATATTATTGTTGGAGATCGCAAGCTTGTAATGTATGGTTAAACAAAGAATAATGGACATTAAGGCTTAAGTGGGCTAAACAAAGTGATTATTTGTATCAATTCAACCTATAAGCTCTGAAAGTTCTAATATGAAAAGAATGCCTTAATCATTTTTTAAACATAAATAAGTTGTAATTTCAGGAAGAAACAATGCAAACTTAAGATATAAGTAAACAAGAAGGAGATTAAACACACATGAATAAGATAATATAGACCAAAAGAATGTTGGTCATAAATGGTAGACGGCTCAAAAATTCTCACTAGGTTCAAATTATCACCACAAAAGGTCTCCTCGCATTTAGGGAAAACCAAACCATCTTACCACAACCAAGTGCCATAAAAAGGATTTTAGGCCACCATATCAAATTACTCATCCAATTCAAATTAACTCATCAAAAACAGAAATCTATTTTTTATTTAGTTCGAAAAATAATCACTTGTTTCACAATTAGGATTGGGAATTCAAAATGTCATTGACTCTAAGATTCAAACTCTAACTACTAAAAAACCAAGTTGAATATCAACAAGAGAAGTAAACTTCGCAAGGAATAGTTCCAAGTGGGACGGTAGGAGGTACGTGAATTGAATGCACCGCCACCTAAGCATATAGTCGGGCTGTCTCTGACAAGGTGTGAGCCTCATCCAGTTGTTGCTCTTCAACTAACATAAAAATAAACCTACCTACTAAATCGGAAAACGAAATCTTAAAATTCTAGAAACATTCGGGCAGCACCTCCCCATCAATAGGACTAATCCAAAAATTTTAAACAACCTGTGTAACACATGTATATATTTTCCAGTCACCACATCGAGCATATACCCAACTAATCCAACTAATTTGAGCACAAATAATGCAATTACTTTCCTCTGCCAACATGTATCCAATCATAGCAAGCAAAAAAAATTGGCATATAATAGCCACTCCCCCACACTTAGTTTGAACATTGTCCTTAATGTTTGAATATACTCAAACTATATGGGAAATGGGATCAAATTGTAGCAATAACCATGGGAATATAAAAGACTTAGAGAGAAACAACCTGGAGGTGTAAGACGACTTCTCTCGTGCAACACAGTAAGAGAGTGGCAGCTAGCTACTCTATGTAAAAACTTGGGATAATGGTGACACACACGGCAGCCCGCAGCAGCATCACATAGTAGTATCAGGTAACAACAACACATAACAGTAGCAGGTAACAGCAGCAGCGAAACTGACTTATGGCTTTGTAACTAGCTGTGTACCTGCATAGGTAAATGAAAAAAAAACAAAATAGAAAGAAGATAAGAATGCTGACAAAAGAAATAAAATAAAAACTGAGAGTAGCTTGGGTTGCCTCCCAAGTAGCGCGTGTTTAAAGTCACGAGCTTGACTATCTTGAAAGTCACGTTGCAATAGGATCTTCTAAGGAGTAAGTCACTCCTTTAGGTAATAATTCACCTGCAATATATGATTTAAGACGGTGACCATTTACCTTAAAAATATCATTTTGATCTTGTAATTCAACCGAACCATAAGGATAAACTTTAACAATAGTAAATGGGCCGGACCATCTAGATCGTAACTTTTCAGGGAATAGTTTAAGTCGCAAATTAAAAAGTAAAACTTGTTGACCTACTTCAAATTCTTTAGGTTTGATGTGTTTATCATGCCAAAGTTTTATTTTTTCTTTATATAATTTAGCATTCTCATAGGCATCTAGTTTGAATTCTTCTAATTCACTTAGTTGTAACTATCGCTTAGCTCCAACAGCTTTAAGGTCCATATTTAACTCTCTAATAACCCAATAAGCCTTATGTTCTATTTCGACAGGGAGATGTCAGGTTTTTCCATACACTAGCCTATAAGGAGACATGTCTAAAGGTGTTTTAAAGGTTGTCCTATAGGCCCAAAGAGAATCATGTATCTTACTAGACCAATCTTTTCTAGAGTTATTAACAGTTTTCTCAGGATTTGCTTTAACTCCCTATTAGCAAGCTCTACTTGACCATTTGTTTGAGGGTGATAAGCTAAAGCTACTTTATGAGTTACTTCATATTTTCGTAAAAGACTATCAAGTGGCTTATTACAGAAACGAGAGCCTCCATCACTTAATATTGCTCTAGGAACACCAAATCTAGAAGTATGTTCTTTTTGATAAAATTCATAACAACCTTTGCATCATCAGTTTGAGTTGCTATAGCTTCAACCCATTTAGATACATAGTCAACTGCCACGAATATATATCTATTGTTTAGAGAAGGAGGAAAAGGACCCATAAAATCGATTCCCCAAAGATCAAACAATTCAACTTCAAGAATAATATTCATAGGCATTTCATTTCTTTTAGATATATTACCAACTCTTTGACATCTATCACATTTAGCAACAAAATTTCTTGCATCTTTATACATAGTAGGCCAATGAAATCCAGATTGTCAAATTTTAGCTACTGTCTTGTTAGTACTAAAATGACCACCACACTCTAAAGAATGACTATGAAGCAATATTCTTTCTATATCTTCTTCAGGAATACGTCTAAATATACCATCAACACAAAACTTGTATAACAAAGGTTCTTCCCAAAAATAATGCTTAACATCCCACATAAATTTCTTCTTCTATTGATAGCTAAAATTGGGGGGAATAATACCACGCACCAAATAGTTCCCCAAATCAGTGTACCAAGGGAGGTTAGAAACTACCAGCAAACGCTCATCAGGGAAGCTATCGTTAATGGGTATTGCATTACCTTTTTCATGAATTTGCAGGCTAGATAAGTGATCTGCTACCGGATTCTCAACACCTTTTCTATCTTTGATTTCTAAATCAAATTCTTGTAGCAGAAGTATCCAACGAATAAGTCTTGGTTTAGCATCCTTTTTATCTAACAAGTATTTTAAGGCAGAGTGATCTGTGTAAACAATTACTTTAGACCCTATAAGATATGATCTAAACTTATACATTGCAAAAAAAATAGCAAGTAATTCTTTTTCAGTAGTTGCATAATTTAATTGAGCATCATTAAGCATTTTACTAGCATAGTAAATCACATGCAACTTTTATCTTTTCTTTGTCCTAGCATAGCACCAAGAGCATAATCGCTCGTATCGCACATCAATTCAAAAGGGAAATTCCAATCAGGGGTTATTACAATAGGTGCTGAAATTAACTTTTGTTTTAACTTGTTAAAAGCATGCAAACAATCAACATTAAAATCAAAGGGGTGTCTTTGTTCAATAAATCACATAGGGTTTAGAAGTTTCAGAAAAATCTTTAATAAAACGCCTATAGAAACCACCATGTCCTAGAAAACTTCGAATTCCCTTAACATTAAGAGGTGGAGGAATTTTTTTAATTACTTTTATTTTTGTACGGTCCACCTCAATACCACTCTTAGATATTTTATGCCCAAGTACAATCCCTTCTTGTACCATAAAATGGCATTTTTCCCAAGTTAAAACCAAATTAGTTTCTTCACAACGTTCCAAGACAAGAGATAGATTAGCTAGGCAATTATCAAAAGAATATCCGAAAATAGAGAAATCATCCATAAAAACTTCCATCATTTTTTCAATATAATATGAAAATATAGACATCATACAACGTTGGAAGGTAGCAGGTGCATTACATAATCCAAAAGGCATTTTACGAAACGCATAGGTACCATAAGGGTAGATAAATGTGGTTTTCTCCTGATCTTCAGGAGCCACCGGGATTTGGTTAAACCCAGAGTAACCATCATGGAAACAATAATATTCAAATCCAGCTACTCTTTCTTAGATTTTATCTAAGAAGGGTAGTGGAAAATGATCTTTACGAGTGGCACTATTAAGTTTTCTGTAGTCAATACATACTCTCCAACCAGTGACTGTCCTAGTGGGAATTAGTTCATTATTATCATTAGGCACTACTGTGATTCCACCCCTTTTAGGTACAACTTGAACATGACTAATCCACGAACTATCAGATATAGGATAAACAATTCCAACATCTAACCATTTCAGAATTTCTTTCTTAACTACTTCTTGCATATTGGGATTTAAGCGTCTTTGATTTTGGACAGAAGGTTTAAAATCATCTTCCATTAATATTTTATGCATGCAAACAGAAGGGCTAATTCCTTTTAAATCTGAAATACTCCAACCTAATGCTCTTTTTCTTTCTCTTAAAACACGCAGTAGCTTATTCAATTGTTCATCAGTTAATGAAGCATTCACAATAACAGTCAGTGTATTATTATCACCTAAATATGCATATTTCAGATGTGTAGTCAGATGCTTAAGTTCAAGAACAGGAGTTGCACGAAAGAAGGAGGGGAAAGAAGATTACCTTTACCGAGTTCTTCGAAATAATTACCTTTTTTCTTCCATTGAGGACATGCCTCTAATGCAAGAGCCATCTCACTTACCTCTGCATCATTTCCGTAAAGTTCACCTACTAAACATGTCTCAAGAGGATCGTTAAAAGTAACCTTGTTAAACTCTTCCGCATCTAATTCATCATGCATATCAACTCGAAATACATGATCAGTAAAAGAGGGATATTTAGAAGATTGGAATAAATTGAACTGCACCTCTTCTTCACCAATTTTAAAGGTTAACTTACCGTTTTTAACATCAATTATAGCACCAGCCGTAGCTAAAAACGGTGTACCCAAAATTATAGGTACATCAACATCCTCATCCATATCAAGAATAATGAAATCAACAAGAATAATAAATTTATCCACCTTCATTAATACATTTTCGACTACTCCTAGGGGGTATTTAATAGATCTGCCAGCAAGTTGTACCGAGACAATAGTGCGTTTTAAATCAGTTAGTCATAGATTCTTGCATATTGACAACGGCATAAGTGACACACTCGCACCTAAATCACAAAGAGTCTTAGAAAAATTAATATCACCAATAGTACAAGGGATAGAAAAACTCCCCGGATCTTTTAATTTAGGCAGAAGCTTATTCTAAATAACATCACTACATTCCTCACTTAAAGCAATGGTTTCGTAATCTTCAAGTTTTCTTTTCTTAGACATGATTTCTTTAAGGAATTTAGAATAAGAAGGAATTTGCATTAAAGCATCAACAAAAGGAATATTAATTTGTAATTCTTTAAACATTTTCAGAAATTTCTCAAATTGATTATCGAACTTATTCTTTTTAGGTCTTTGAGGAAAAGGAATAGGTGGTACATAAGGTTTAACAGGAGAAAGAGAGGGTGATTCTAGTTCTTTTTCGACTAATTCTTCATTGTTTTGCTCATTTTCTTTTAACTCTATATTATCCTTAGACTTGTCATTTGCTTCAGATAACGTTGTACCACTCCTTAAAGTTATGGCTTTGATTTGCTCCTTAGGATTGACTTTTGTTTTACTAGGTAGGGCTCCCTGGTTTCTAGAGTTAATTGCATTAGCTAATTGTCCAATGCATTTCCACATTTCTATTAGAAATAGCTATCCAATCAACTTTAGTTTCCAATTTTTCGATTATTTCAGAAGTAGCATTAGCCAATTTTTCAATAGCCAACTCCCATGATGATTTACTTTCTTGTTGTGGTTGTTTTGGGCGAAAGCCAGGTGGGTTTGGTGGTCTAAAGTTAGCATTTTGGTGTCCTTGGTCTCTCCAAGAAAAATTAGGATGGTTTCTCTAGCCTGGATTATAAGTATTAGAGTAAGGATCATTTTGTGGTGGTCTATTAAAATTAGAAACATATTGAGCTTGTTCCATATTAGCACATTCTGTAGGTAAATGGCCAGCACCACAAATATTACATGTCACATTAGAAGAAGACACAGAATGACATTATTCATTTTAGTGAACAAATTTACTAAGTTGTCCACTTTTGCATTTAACATATTTATTCCTTCTTCTTCATACTTACCACCAGTTCTCCTTGGTTTATTTCGATCATTAGACCAGTGACAATTATTATTTGAAGCCATTTCTTCTAATAATTTATTGGCTACCTTAGTAGTTTTACCCATTATAGCACCTCCTGCAGCAGCATCTATAGTGATTCTAACAGATTCATTCAGACCATTATAAAAAGTTTGCACAAGCAACCAATCTGGGACACCATGGTGAGGACATTGACGTTGTAAATGTTTAAACCTTTCCCAAGCCTCATATAAAGACTCCCCATCATTCTGTATGAAACTAGTTATATCATTTCTTAGTTTAGCAGTCTTACCAGGGGGAAATTACTTTCTAAGAAAAGCTCCAGATAAATCTTCCCAAGTAGTAAAAGAATTAGCAGGATTAGATTTTAACCATATTTTTGCTTTATCTCTTAGCGAGAAGGGGAAAACTCCTAATCTAATGGCATCATTGGTTACTCCGTTCAGCTTAAGAGTATCAAATTTTTCTAGAAAATTACCTATATGGTCATTAGGATCTTCATTATCTAGTCCACTAAATTGTTCTTGTTGAATTATACGAATTAAGGCAGGACTAATTTCAAAATTATTTGCAGTAACAGTTGGTCTTACAATACTTGACGAGGCTCCACTAGCAATCAGCATTGCGTAGTCACGTAGTGGCTTTTCGTTGTTGTTATCCCCCATCTCTAATGGTTTAGTATTAGGTGGTTCAGAGAAGATGTAATCCAAATAAAAATCTGGCAGCTTTTGTATTTGCTCCAACCTTTTCTAGTTTCCTTAGTCCACAAGTTGTTCTTTCAATCTCTGGATCAGATGAAACCAAAGCACGATTAGTACGTGGCATACACTAATAAATATCAGAAAGATTGAACTTAACTTAATAATTCTGTAAGCAAAAAGAAAGAAAAATCACTGAATGTGCAACAACTTCTATGCTAAATAATTAAGAAACACAACTACTAGCGGTTAGACAAAGAAACTAGTTATTAAAAAAAATTAATACTAATAACTCAAGAACACAAAGATAGCTCTAACAAAATGTTTATGAGAGGAACGAAATTTAAAAAAACAAAATTATAAAGAAAAATAAAACAAGTGCTAACAAGAAAATAAAGTCTAAACTAATACTAAAAATCCTTTTAGTATGATATTGAACCATTGCCTCCCCGGCAACGGCGCCAAAAATTGGTCGGCCCTAAAGGTACCTTAAAATACCGCAAGTGTACGGGTCAAATAAAATAAATATAGGGTAAGGAAGATATCATTTCCCACAAGGAGGTATAATCAACTACCAAATTAAGAGACACTAATATTATCTAGACGATCCTAAAATAGTGATTGGTGGTGATAAACTAGACTTACTAATAAAATAAGAACTATACTGATTCTAATTGGTGGTGATAAACTAGACTAATAAAATAAGAACTATACTAATTCTAACTCTAAAGACGTCAGACAATGGGTATAAATCAAGTATAAGAAATGGTTCTAGGACTTAGATTTCGCTAGTTACCTTCCACAATGAAATTAAACTAGTTGTCGGATTAAAAGCTATTTTATTGCAATGATCGAACTTCCTATGATATATTATCTCCTCTTCCAAGATAGAAAACATATATCTATACTAATCTTATGCCTACTTCCGTGGTCATAACATTTAATATAAACCCATTACAAACAAGAAATTCATGTAAAATACCACCCCAAGTGTATAACTATTCTTATAATTATACTAGTTGACGTTTAATAATCCCACGAACTAATATTGAAATTTCACTTCCGCTAATAATCCAATACCTTAAACATATAATCAACTGGCCAAATCAATTATCTGAAAACAAACCAAGATTATCAAATTGCAATAAAAATAAATCAATCCAAATAACTTACTTCAAATCATTGACAGAAAATAAAAGACTACATCTGGTCCTAGAACATAGAAATTTAGCTAGACATAACAACTAAATCAACCCAACTAATTGAGAGTATTATTCTGAAATTAAACATAATAATTAATAGAATTCAATAACATAAACTAAGAAGATTCGTATGAAGAATCAGATGAGATGACGCTTCGTCTTCTTCCTCATGCGGCTCTGTTGTTCGTGTTCTTCGTCGCCTGTTGTGCTACTCTCGTTCAATGCTGCTGTGAGTTTCTCGACTCCTCTGTTTTTCGTCCTTGCTGCATGTTTCCTTCTGTCTTTCACTACCCTTCTTCTGCCTCCTCTCTACTGCTCATGCGTGCTCCCCTGCCTTTATTAGTCTTCACTTTTTTTTCCTTTTTTTATAATACCTGCTCCCTCAAAATGCTGCCTCCCCTGCCTTAGTCTTAGGTTTTTTTGGTTTTTTTCTTCTCGTTTGTTTTGCGTCACTATGTTTGATGATGGGTTTTGGCCCATTTTCTTTTTCTGATTTTACTTGACTTCACATGAGTCTTAGATAAGAGTTTCTTTTCTTCTTCTTTTTCTTTTCCTTATTTGTATACTTTGTACTACTTAAGCTTTGATACTTTGTAGTTGTACCTATATAAGCAACAAGAATAAAAGTGATTAGGCTTTAACAATTTCATTAGATAAATAAAAATAGGGAATAATATACAATGTCCCAAATTTTATAATAACTACCCACTCACTAGCAAATTATACTTTTTCCTAATAAACAATGAAAGCTCGTGCAATGTGGACTCAAAACAAGTAGTAAAAGAGGGTAAAATGTATGTAAAATGAGCACTTATTAAGGATATCTCAAAAGCTGAACTAGAGCTACAAAGAGGAGATGAAGCACGGAAGAAGAAGGAGAAGGAAAAAGATAAGGTTTCTGACTCTCCAATTATACCACGGTTGCCTTTTCCTCACAGAATGCAAAAGCCTAAAGTGGATCAAAATTTGGTAATTTCATGACCATGGCCAAGAACCTTGAGGTAACAGATCCTTTTACTGATTTAATTTCTCAAGTATCTATTTATGCCAAATTCTTGAAAGATATGATCACCAAGAAAAAGGATTTTGGTGGTATAGATAGAGTCTCTCTAACTGGAGAGTGCAATGCTGTTTTGAAAAATAAAAATACCACCAAAACTCAAGGATCCCGATAGTTTTTCCATATCTTGCCATGTAGGTCTATTGTTCATTAATAGGGCTCTATGTGATTTAGATGCTAGTGTGTGTGTCATGGCTCTTTCTATTTGCAATAAATTGAATATGGCACCTCTGAAATGCACGCAAATTACTTTGCGAATGGCCGATCGTTCTGTGAAATATCCTTTGGGTATTTCGGAGGATGTACCTGTCAGGGTTGGGAAATTCTACATTTCTGTTGATTTTGTTGTACTAGATATGGAGGAGGATAGTCAAATTTTCATTATTTTGGGTAGACATTTCTTGTGTAATGTAGGTGTTGTTATTAATGTTAAATCTAGCTCTTTGACTTTGAGTGTTGGAAATGATACTGTTACTTTTAAGTTAAGTCTCTTATGCTTGAGCACACTTGTTGCAGGGTAGATGTTTTCGAGGAGGCAACTATTCTAGAACCCAGATATACGGACCAAGGACCCATTAGAGACTCTACCATGTTTAGATTCGTATGCAGGAGATGTAAAGAAAGACGATCACGCTAAAAGCCCACATGCGACCATGCAGTGGTTAAGAGAGACAAAGATGTGATTGACAAAGTAGCAAAGTTCATGGTCAGTGTGTAGCGTTGATGAGTGAGAATTTAGTCTCACTCATGTGCATATATTGGCAAGCTTTGCATGACAATTTTGAATCGAAATGCGCTTTCTCCCTTTAATTTCCTTATTTTCATCCTCTAGCGATGCATGCTAGGTAGATGAGATTTCATGGTTTCTTAACCCCTTCCGCCCCATTTGATCACTAACACTATTGTTTAGTGTGGATTTTTAAGGAGAAAAGAGCAAACGGGGAAGGAGCAGGTGTTTCTCCAAGCTCTATTACATGGCAGAATGAGGCAGAAACTTGGAGCGAGGAGGGAGCTACTGAGGAGCTAGAGCTCCTAGCATGGGGAACATAGGAGTGGGCGCTCTCATGGAAAAAGGGGCGGGCACTTCTTTACGTGCTGAAGGATGAAGAAAGTTGGAGCCACCAAGGAGCCCCCACTGAGCAAGCGCTCCTTGGTCGCATTTGATAGAGCGCTACCGCTCCGTTATACAAAGGAGCGGGCTCTGGGCAGCCACCCCGTTGGCAG
Organism: Beta vulgaris subsp. vulgaris; assembly: GCF_026745355.1. Lineage (NCBI taxonomy): Eukaryota > Viridiplantae > Streptophyta > Magnoliopsida > Caryophyllales > Amaranthaceae > Beta > Beta vulgaris. Next base: position 15,076,013 of record NC_079202.1, read on the forward strand.
TAGGGATGGAGCGACCCAGGATCTTTACCATGAGCACTCGCTCCATCACCTAACTTTGTTAAGAGCGGGCGCTCCTATTTAACAAGGAGTGGGCGCTCCTTGTTAAGTTCTCGACATTTTCTTCTTTAAACGTTGTTTTTAGCCCTGTTTTTGTAATAATATAAATAATTTTTCCACTTAATGATGATTTAACTTTTATTAAGTAAATCATTTTTAGAAAGTTTTTAGATGAATCTAGTGAGAGAAAGGGAAGTTCTAGAAAGTGAAAGTAGATTTTCATGGTTTTGTAACTTGGATTATGACAAAAATTATGGTTTTCATTCAAGATCTCCATTTCTTCTTCATGGTTTAAGTAATATCTCTTCTTCTCTCTACTTTTTATACTTTTATCTTTTTGTTTATTTAAATTTTGTTTAGTTAGTTTAATCCATGTTTAGATTTAATTTCTTAACCTAATCTTGTTTGATTGTTTTAGTTGTTCATGTTTGATTTTTTTCTTTCTTCTATTATTATTATTACTATGATGACTATGATGATTAGTGAGTAGTTAAGTAGACCCAGACCCGCCCCAGATCCGTTGGGTCTAGATTTTTCAAACCCAGACCCAAATCCGCTGGGTCTAGCATATGTGGACCCAGACCTTACCCATGCTCTTCGGGACTCGGACCCGACCTCGATCCATTGGGTCTAAAATTTTTGGACCCATACCCTTATAAATGGGTCGGGTCCTAGCGGGTATGGGTCGGGTCCAGGACCCATTGCCATCTCTAGACTGGCCTAGACCCTGTAACACCATCCAGGATAGTTTGAGTTCATTCAGGGAATCTCTTATTGAGTGGAACTAAGGCTCATTTGGTAACATCTACATATGCGATGCATCCTCCTTGCTTGCTTGAAAGGCACACAGTCATACCTCCACGCTCATCCTTTATCCCAATTTCACCCAAATTTGGAGACGGATCTTTAGAAGGAACTAATGGAAACTTTAGACCAAGAGGATGTACTTTGGAGAACATATAGTAGGTTGAACCGTGTTGGGGAAGGGGATCGAAACACTAGGTACTTCCATAGGAGTGTTTTCATTAAAAGAAATACCTCTAGGATCAATAGCCTAAGGAATGACGTAGGAGAAGACATCAGGGATCAAGAAGGTATCCATAATTTAGTTCTATCCTTTTACAAGGGTTTGTATACAACATATACCTTCTCGTGTGTGAGAACCCCTAAGAGATTTACGAGTGTGGATGAGAATGTCGGCATGGAGCCCTCTACAGTTGAAATTAAGGCCGCACTTTTCCAAATGAAACCTCTTAAATCCCCGGGGCCGGATGTTTTCATCCCGTCTTCTTCCAGAAATCCTAGGATATTATGGGAGATAACGTATGTAGGAAGGTGAGGAAATGGTTCAGACATGGATGGACCCTGAGGACCTTTGTCAAGCTTTAATCTGTCTCATTCCTAAACAAAAATCCTCCGGGACGATCAAGCAATTTAGACCTATTAGCCTATGCAACACGTTATACAAACTTGTCAAGAAAATTCTTGCCACTCGCCTTAAACCTCTGATCTCGTCCTGCATTTCGCAAAACCAAACTAGCTTCATTATCGGGAGGGGCCAGGACTAGGGTTGTTCAGAGTGCGGTCTGGACCGCACCAAACCGCAACCCAAACCGTTCTTTCGCGGTTTGGGTTGGTTTGCGGTTTCAAAATTGCGGTTTGGGTTATGATTTCAAGCAAACCGTGGTTTGCGGTTTGGGTTGGGTTTTAATTTTTGTAAACCGAAACCGCAATCTTATATGATCTTTTTTTTAAAAAAAATATCTATTTTGATTTTTTTAAAATATACTTGACAAGGTGGCATACAACTCAAAAAAAGAAGTTTGAGGTAAATAACTTGGACACTTTTGATAAATTATTATTTATGTTTAATTATGAGGCCAACTTCCTATTTATTTGGACTCTTTATATTTATTAACAATTTTTTTTTACTCTTAGATTAAAAAAATTAATATCACGAAGGAAAAAGTGGTTAAACCGCAAACCAAACCGCACCAAACTGTTTTACGCGGTTCGGTTTGGGTTGGTTTGAGTAAAAGTGCGGTGCGGTTTGGGTTGGGAAAATGCCAAACCGTATATTTGCGGTTTGGGTTGGGTTAGATCCCAAACCGCACCAACCCAAACCGCGAACACCCCTAGCCAGGACATTAACCTATTTATAGCCTCATAGGTGTTACATTCCATGCAAAAGAAGAAAGTGAGATGCGGATGGTTTACCCTAAAAATTGATCTCGAAAAAGCATATGATCGCATTGAATAAGGCTTCGTGAAAGAATGTTTACAGAACCTCCATTTACACCCTCAGGCGGTAAGCCTCATAATGGACCATGTCTCCAAAGCCTCATCTTCGATATTAATTAATGGCAGGTAATTAAGGCAAGGGGACCCTATGTCCCCGTACTTGTTTAATATATGCCTAGAAACCCTACAAGCAAGATTAACGAGGCTTGCCACAATAAGCTTTGGGCCCCGTTCTGGGTTTGTTAGGGAAAAGTCCCAGTCTCCCATTTGCTTTTTGTTGATGACCTCCTACTATTTGGAAGAGTGGATGAGTCAACAACATTTGTGGTTTGGGAAGTGTTAGAGAGTTTTTGTCGGGAGTCAGGAGAGATAATTAGCGAGGCTAAAAGCAAGCTCATATTCTCTCCAAATACCCCTGAGGACCATAAGGCTCTGTTTAAAGAGACTCTACACATTGACGAGAACAGTAATTTGGGATGTACCTTGGGCTTCCCATCTCACACAAGAGACCTACGAGAGGCCAGGTCCAGTTTTTTGTCGAGAAGGTCAGATCTCGACTGGCCAATTGGAAATCAAATATTCTATCAAAAGCAGGGCGTTTATGCCTAATGTCCTCAACTCTGTCCACTATTCTTGCATATTACATGCAGGCGACCTGCCTCCCGGCTATGACCCTCAATGATTTGGACACCTCATTTGTAACAATTTCCTATGGGGAGAGGAGGGGGTAAAAAGAAGCTCTACTTAATCAGTAAACAAACCACTTTCCTTCCTAATTGTCCGGGGGGGCTAGGGATTCGAAGCTAGAACCTTATGAGCAAAGCATACATGGCTAAGTTATGATGGAATTTAGCTCAAGGTCAACCCAATCTGGCACAAAAATGTATCGTGTCCAAATATTTGTATAGAAATCGTGTCACGAAGTTCAAAAATGGTTCTGTCATTTGGAGAAATGTTGGCTTGGGATAGGATGTCCTGAATCAGAATAGCCTTTGGAGTTTAGGAAATGGTATATCGATAGGCTTCTGGTATGATGATTGGTTATCAATTGGCCCTTTACGTAACTGGATTTAGGGCCCCCTTGACTCTAAGGAGAGTGTCAGGAAAGTCCCTAGTATAGTACATCTAGGTAATGGGGACCTATCTCCTTTAACTATTCTCCTACCAAGTAATATTGTCAGTCGTATCCTTAGTATGCCCCCACCTACCCAAAACTCTTCGGAGGATCTTCTCGTCTCAAAGTTTGTCAACCATCAAGGTTTTGTACTAAAATCTGCCTATGCTTCACTCCTCCCCCAAAACAAGGATGTGGCGGATCTGTCTAGGATCTGGAGAGGGAATATAGAGCCAAATATCAAGTTCTTCATGTGTCTAGTATGGCAGGATCGTATTCTTCATAGACACCTCCTTGATGTTAGGGGAATTGCTTGTGCTAGGTGTTAGGACTATACTGAGCATAGAGCTCATGTCATTCGGGAGTGTGCAAAGAGTAAAGAGATTTATAGTTGTCCTGGGATGACTGTATTTCTTAGTGACGAGTTCCAAAGACTGGATCTATGAGAATATGTCTTCAGTTAAAACCTATAGAGAGATTCCCTGGAGGAGTGTCTTCCCTTACATGTGTCATGAAATTTGGAAGGATAGGAATAATTATGTCTTCCATGGCCGAGAGCCTTTGATTGTAATGGTGTTGTGCTTTCGGCCTACGGGTCATGCGCGGGAGTATCTATCAACGCAGAGGAACAGTAACATAGTACAAACTGTCCTCACGAATTTCACCCATCCTCCTGACTACTTGGTGATTCATGTTGACGTTTCTTTTTCGGTCTATTAGAAATAGCGGGGATTAGTAGGGTGGTTTGTCACGAAAATGGCAAATGGGTTGTGGGGTTTGATAGAAGAATTTACGCACAAAATTCCCTTGCAGCGGAACTCCTTGCAATCCTCGACGCCTTATACTTTGTGGAGACTCATAATCTACCCAAGGCTATTATTTATTCGGACTGCCAAAATGCAATTGACATACTTACGTTAGGTAACTGTGATTTATATGCAAATGTGTTAATTACGTGCAGGTTGTAGCTCACGAGACGGTCGGAGATTATGATTAAGTACTGTAGCAGGAAGCATAATCAAGCGACGAATAGCATGGCCAAGGCATGTAGGGTCATAGATGGTGACTATGTTATAACTAGGATTTTTCCCCAACCCCCTTGTTATTGTAATGAACATCTAATCTCGGATAGTAATATGTTGAATTCTAATGTTTAATGAATGAAGGATTTTATTTACCACAAAAGAAATGGCATTTTATCTATTCAGTTGTTATTTTTTCTATATTTAAAAAACATAATTTGTAATGAAAATGAGACATATATATATATATATATATATATTATATATATATATATATATATATATATAACTGTTCAGTAATATTTAGGACTAAAAAATGCAAAAGAATTTTTTTTTGGGTCACAAGGGCTGCGGTCCGGGCAAAAAATCGCAACCCTTTGTGGGTTAAGGCTGCGGTTAAAGGACAAAATCGCAACCCTTAACTCACCAAGCGCATCGGTTTGGCCCTATACCGCATCTCTTAACCCACCAAGGGATGTAATTTTTAACCACAAACCTTCCTAAATGCCAAGGGATGCTTGTCCAAGGGCTACGGTAAAAAAACGCAGCCTTTGGGCCCCTTTTAACCGCATACCTTGTGCTTTTTTCCTCTAGTGTATTTATTTGTAGATTTAGATTTTATTATGTATTTCATGATGGAGTAGTTTTTATTTCTAGGGTTTGAGAATTCATGTTTGTATACCATGAATCTTGATTGATCTTATTGATGGTTTGGTTTGTCATTGATATCTCTAATTGATTAGTGTTTTATAGTTAATCTTGTAACCTGATCAATTGTTTGATAATCTTGCTAATAAGAGTTAGAATTCAAAGATCGACTCTTAGAGGCTTGCCTACAATTAGCAAATCTGATTATATTAGCGACTGTACTGCATATGTTAATTTGAGAGCATTAAGACCCGATTGTAGGATTAAACTGTGCTCTAGATATTTGATTAATTGAACTATTAATGATATTTGATAAATTATAGTTATAAACCTGGTGAACCATTGTCCTATATCCCTTTTAATTTGATTTTCCTAGTTTGATTAGTTTAGAACTTTAAATCTAATATTTTTAGCTTGTTTAGTTTTTCCATACATTAGAAAGTTAGATCAAAACAACCATCTTTTTGTGGATTCGACCCTACTTATCATATTACATTATTTGAAGGTATGTGAAAATTATTTTTGACAGCACGACAACCTATCAGAAAATAGTCAAATTATTTTCAGGCATCATATTATTCTAGATCTATATGGGTGATGAAAATTAGATTTATTTAACAAATTAAAAATCAAATCTTTAATTGTTAACCAATCATCTCAATGATTAATCAAATTAAAAACTAAATAATTTTTAAATCTAAAAAATATATTAATAAAAATCCGAAAATTTTACTATGCATTAAACAATTTATTTCGTCCATAATGTAAAAAATTTGGACCTTTATACAATTCTTTAAGTATAAATCACAAATAAATCAATTATTTACAATTTCCAATTAATTAATATCAAATATCAATTATGCAAATTTAAGCCATAAATAAACCCTCCCTTAATTGAATAAAAATAATAACTCTGCATACATTAACAGGATCATATGATAATTATGAATTAGGAAAAACTGATACCGCTATAGGAACATATAGACGCATAGAGCGGAATTTCAAGAAACGATTTGCTAACATCTATCATAGGATCGCAAAAATAATCAAACACATGAATTATTCACCTAAACCCTAATATTATATCCTATATACTACCTCCGTTTCCTAAAAATCTTCCTTGTTACTGTTCCTACAGATACCAAGGAGGATCCATTTCTATGGGGGCTGGGGTGGGTAAAGTACGAGAGAGAAAGGGGTTAAGATAAATAAACAAACAAAAAGGGGTTAAAGTAGGAGAGAGAAAGAGAGTAAAATTGAATTAATAATGTAATGGTGGACCAAATGATAGAGATATGAGAGGGTAAAAAGGGAAATTATTTTTTCCAAATAAGGAATAAAGTAAAAGAGGGAAGATCTTTTGAAAACGCACTTAAACGGAAAGAGGGAAGATCTTTAGGAAACGGAGGGAGTATAATAGAAGAAATCATAAGCTAGTTAGGAAAATTAATTCTCTTCCTATTCCCCTTAGGACCGACATAACCTTAATCCTAGATAAATTTATTTCCTATTCACTTGCTCTTTCTTGTGAAAGAAACGGAATAAAATGAATTGATCACCTAAATCCTAATATTATATCTTATACTACCTCCGTTTTACAATACATGCACCATTTGCTTTTTCACGCACTCCAATTCTCTTCTTTCGACAATAATATCTTTCATTGTGTATAAGTAAACATTTTTAAAAGTTGATATTTGAAATTCTTACATTGCGACAAATTTAATAAGAACTCACTTAACTATGTTTTTTCTTACATAATTTTGAAAGAACGATTTTTAAAGTTGGTGAATGAATAGTAATCAAATGAGAAATGACATGCATTGTGAATGGGATATATTATATAATAGAAGAGTGATAGGCTACTTAGGAGAACTACACAAAGTCTTATAAAAGATCGTCTCACGTTAACACTAACGTGAGACGAGTCTGTTTTTCCTCAAATTTTCAACCTCGACCTTTAATTATGGTTTTATGGTTGATAGTTGTGATTCTGGCTATTAGTTATTGTTTTCTGATAAATAGTTATGATATTTGGTTATTAGTTACTATTGTTTTTTACATTAGTTATGACTTTTTTCTAGTTTCGGTTTTATACCTTATAGTTTTAATCTAGAAGATAATTCAAAGATTATGAATAATGATTTATTAATTTCATGAGTAACAATAAATGATGCATGGTTTATGGTTATAGTTTTGATATTTGGTTAACAATTATACTTTAAGGGTTGATAGTATGGGAGGTCAATAGTTATGATTATAAGGTCATTAGGTTTATTTATTGTATGCATTAGTATACATTGTTTTTTTGCATTGGTTATTTGAGGTCGGCATAACTAAGGGCATTAGTTTTTTTGAGAAAGATAATTTTTTATGCGTGATATTGAAGTTATGGCCAATAAAATGCATTTTAATCTGATCTTTATGATATAACTAATATACTTTAGTGCTTAACGAATATACTTAAGCGTTTAACTAACATACTTCAGCGCTTAACTAATATACTCTAGCGCTTAACTAATATACTTCAACGCTTAACTAATTCATCTAGAAGCAATTTAAGGCTAGCATAACTAATAGGTGCAAACGCTTAACTAATTCTACTGCTAGTTTGATGCACGTGCGTGATGTCAGCATGACATCAGTGTCTCACGTCAACACTAACGTGAGACCGTCTCTCCAAAAACGGGCTCGGAGAACTGATTCTCCTCCTATTTTCTTTAGGACTGGCCCCACCCTAATCCTAAATGGATTTGGATTGCTCTATCCAACTTGTGCTATAATGTGTAACCTTATAGGATTAATATATTTTAGTTGTAGGCCCAATCAATATTGTCCTACTAATCATATTTATTCTCTAGCAAGAAAATACGATTACTAAAATAATTAACTTTATTATATTCATAATATAATTTCTATTTATATTTTAATAATTGGTGGGATGTCTAAGGACATATTCCTTCATCGCCCCTCAGCCACCACGCCACTATCCCTGCCGCCTAATATGCCGGTGCACGTTGCCGCTGTCCCAAGAGTCCGCCCCCCGTTTTTCTGTTCGTCCCTACTCAATTGAGCAGAGGTATGAAATATACCTCACATTTTTCTTGTTTCTTGATTTAATGAGCCATAGAAGTTCAAGCCCAATTTCAATTGAGCATCAGCTAAAATTATTGGCCCTAAAAACTGATTCACTTAGTTAACTAGTTGGGCTAATTTTATAAAGACCAAACTGATTATGTTAGACTAATCAACCCTTAATTCTTATAATCTGAGTTTTTGGTATAATATTAGAAGACCCACATTTCTATAGTATTTATTAGCTTATATTCCTGTTAAATTACTAATTATCGGATTAGTTAAATAGAACATATTCTATATTACATGACAACTACTTAAGTATTAGTTTTAATGGTAATGAAGTAATATAGTATTACGATGACTTTAGTTTATCATTACGTATACAAACTTATGATATTATAAGACGAGTAATCATAAGCAATAACAATGTTGTGAGTTTTTTAAAGGTTAATAACTTGGGAGGGAGAGGTGGTAGCTTAGTGGAGTAACACCCCGAATTCCACGGCATTTCCCAGAGTTCGAATCCTCATCCCAACAATATGTTGGGCATTTAATTATGGGTTGTTTAGCCTTGTACCCACTAGGGAAAAAAAAAGGAAGGGCTGCGCTTTTTCAACAAGCGCAGCCCTACTAGTGAAGGGCTGCGCTTTTCTTCAAAGGCGAGCCCTTCTGTTATGTAGGGCTGCGTTTTTAAAACAAGCGCAGCCCTTCTCCAAAAAATTTGAAATAATGAATTCGCGGGCTTCAAATATTATATATCCCTCCTTATCTCTCCTCTCTCACGTCCCTCCTCCCTTTTCCTCCTTCTCTCTCCTCTCTCACGTCCCTCCTCCCTTTCCTCGTTCTCTCTCAAAAACTCCCAGAAACGCGACAAAAAGCCTGAAATGATTTGCACTAATCATGCCAACGGAGTCCGATTGTCTATTGTGATACCTTTTCGGAAGCGGAACGGGCCAACGAGTCAAACACACCGCTATCCGTGGTGTATAGGCTTTTTAAGCCATTCGAGTTCGTTTAAGGCTCGAAATAGGCATTTTAAGTATTTCGGAATTTTATTATTTCCTTTATTATGTATTAGGGTTTTGTTTTACGTACTTAAACATTATTAGGTCAATTTTGGAGGCATTTTTGATTAATGTTCTTGTATTTTCAGATCTATAATTTCTTAATCTTTGTTTTAATTAATGTTCTTGTATTTTCAGATCTATAATTTCTTCTCTTCTGTATATTAGTTGTTGTTCCTTTTTTTTCATTTTCGTTTCGTTCTCTCTTTTTTTTTTTGTTTTGGGTTTAGTTGCATTGTAGAATTCTCTATGTGATAACATTTTTTGATTTCCTGACCATATTTCCTATTCCCCTTTTGGATTTGGATGGTTTACTTTAAAGTTTAATGCAAATGTTAAAATTCAGAAAATGTGAGATTAATATATGAGTAAAAAAATGTCAAAAAAAATTTTTTAATTTTTTTTTTGGTAGGAAGGGTTGCGCTTTTTAGGTAAAAGCGCAGCCCTACTTAAAAAGTGAAGGGCTGCTATCGAAATGGCTGCTGTCAAAAAGCGCAGCCCTAAGGGCTTTTTTTAGCGCAGCCCTTCCTTATTTTTCCACTAGTGACCCAGCCTCTGAGATGGTGTGCCCTGCAGGCTAGTAGCCTAGCAGGGGTTGGTCTTCGGAACAATTATCTTTCCTATTAAAAAAAATGATAACTTTGTAAAATACGCTTAAGTTTAAGATATGGAGAACAAAATAATTAGAATACGAAAATCATATTTACAAGTTATTAAACATGAATTATGAGTTAAGATTTAACTATTTCTATTACCACCTTAATATAGCTTTTATGTTTAAAAGGTGTTAAGAATAATAACGTGATTTACAACTCAAAAAACTAGCCTCTCCTCTCTCAACTCATGCCTCTCCTCTCTCCTCTCTCTTCTCTCAACTCACGCCTCTCTCTCCTCTCTCAATTCATCTCCTCGCCTTTTCGTCTCTCTTTGTCTCACGCCTTTCATCTGCTCGCCTTTTTCGTCTCACATGCCAACACCTCTCTCTCTCTCTCTCTTACCCGTCGACCCCTCTCTCTCTCTCTTTCGTACTCACCCAGACATCATGGCGCACCTCTCCACAAACTTTGTTCGTCTGGTTCGCCGTCTCCACAAACTTTGTTCGCCGTCGTTCAGCGTTCGCAGCTGGCGCTTCAACGCCGTTCGTCATAAACTCAACTGCTCATGAAAAGAATTTTTTGGCCATTCGTGTTCGAGAAACTTAATACTTGTCTTGCTGTTGGCAACGTTTCGGGTTCGATGCACGGGACCCCTATGGACGTTATTATCAGAGCTTTTAGAGGAGCCATGGACCGTGACCATCCATTGGTCATTTCGAACTGTATTTTACGTTTTTTGTTTTTCTTTTCCTTTTTTTTCCTTTTTTTGCTTTTCTTAGATCTGTTTGTTTAGGATTTTTTTCATTTTCAATTTCTTATTTTTTAAATATATTTTTTGTAATTAAGCATTTAGTTGTAATTATTGTTTTTTTTTTTTTTTTGCTTTTACTTTTTGATCTTTTGTAATATTTATATAACTACATTTTTTTATGTTTATACATTAATGAGATTCATCATATGTTATTTCATTTTCAGCTTGTTTGTAAATTTTATGGATAGTGGATGAGTTATTGTCTGGTTTTATTCTTTCAAATTTAATTGCAAAATGCCAAAAAAAATAATTGTCTATACCTGGACCTATTGTTGCGATTTTGGGCAACAAGCGCAACAATAGACCAAGATATTGTTGTGGTTCCTAGCCAAAACCGCAGCAATACGTTGTACTTTTTTTATACAAAATAAACCTATTTATGCGGTTTTGGCTAGGAACCGCAGCAATATCTTGGCCTATTGCTGCGGTCTAAAACAGCAACAATAGTTTAATTACCTATTGCGGTCCCTTAATTGTTGTGTAGTCAAAACCTCCGCAATAGGCCACTTAACGACCGCAGCAATAAGCATTTATTCTACTAGTGATTGTTGCGGTTTTCGCTACGAACCGCAGTAATAGCTTGGCCTATTGCTGCGGTCAAAAATCACAGCAATAGATTAATTACCTATTGTTGCACCCTTAATTGTTGCGCGGCCAAAACCACCGCAATAGGCCACTTAATGACCGCAACAATAAGCAATTATTCTACTAGTGAAAAATATATTAGAGAAGTCCAAAGTAGTAATAAATTTCATTAAGTATCTTCTGATTAGATTAAAGGAAGGAATATTACAAGCCTCCCCCGACTATCAAGTAATCTAACACATAATTAGAGGTAACATCAACTGTTAACACCCACATTCCCCTTCTAAATATATTTTATGATAATGTTTAATTACATCGATATTTTATTTGTTATGTGGATTGCGGGATATGACATATTTTGTGATGAATATTATGATATGAAATAAATGTTATACAATGATGACGATCTTATGAAAGTATGAGGATGTTATGTCATGAAAAAAGATATTTAATATCATGATGATTATGAATATACTTAAAAGTTATGAAACATGGTAACTCTAAGTGAAAAATGGTTCTTGGAGGTATTATGTTATCTTGGGTCGTGCAAGTACCTTATGTTGGAGGACTATGTACTCGATGGCTCTGCCTTTTGTTACTATTGGCATTATATGCCACCTTCCGATGGGGGAACGATGTCCTTGGTGGCTTTGCCTTCTGTTATGATTTATGGCATTATATATCGCCGTTTGATGGTGATTTATATCCTTGGTGGCTTTGCCTTCCGTTGTACTCGCCAAGTTACCAAATGAAAGAAATATGCTTATGAACAGGATAGTTGTAATTATTATTAATTATTATGTTTATGAAAAACTTTTACTATATTTTTCCTCCCTTTTTTCTAATAAAATGATTTGAAATATTTTTACGATGTTAGAGTAGTATGTTAATGAGTCTCGAATCATGACATTATGTTTTAGGTACTAATGGTGCTCATGAGATGGTGTAGCAGTGATGATTAGTTTGATACTTAAACTTTTATAGACACTTATGGTTATAATTTAAGTTAATGTGAGACCATGTATAGTAACAAAGTTTTAACTTAAGTTTTTAACAGTGGATGTATAATTATGTTTTCTAGGTATAAAATGTTCACGCGTTTATAAATGTATGTTTGACTTGTGCTTTCCGAATCGGGAAGTATAATAATGACGAATCTACTATCTAGATTTTGCTGCTAATAACTCATTAATCAACCTAATAATGTTTATTAGTCGGGGAGTTACATTGCCTCTGTTTCCAAAATGACTATTGTTCGTACTTTCCTAGCTATTACAGTTGTGAAAAAGTGGCGGAGTTTATCAGATGGATTTCCACAATGCTTCCTTTCATGGTGATTTGCAAGAAGAAGTATATATGAAAATTCCTCCTAGGTTTTAGGAACAAAATAAAAATTTGGTGTGCAGAATGAAAAATTTATTGTATGGTTTAAACTATGCACCCCGATGTTGGTTTGTAAAATTGGCAGTTGCGCTTAAAAGTTATGGGTTTAAACAGTCCTACTCTTATTATTCATCATTTGCATTTAGCAGAATGAACTTTAAGCTAAATGTTTTTTTTTGATATTTTTTTGGGCCCCCTTTCGGGAATCTTATGGCAAGATTCCTCTGTGCTATCCTCGCACAGGGTCATACACCACAACGGCCCAACAAGTCTCAAACGCCCCCCCCCAACAATATTGAAATTTGCTTCCACAAGATTCGAACTCTAGTCTCAAATGTGTGAGATATATACCATTGGATCAAGGGTCCTTGGTAAGCTAAATGTTTTTATATATGTGGATGATATGATTATTATAGGGAACAATCAGAAGGGTTTATTGAACTTCAATAACTACCTAGGCAAATATTTCAAAATGAAAGATTTGGAGATTCTGAAATATTACCTAGCTGGGCTTGGAGGTAGCTTGTACCCTAGGGAATTTTTATGAGTAAGAGAAAATATGCCTTAGATATTAATTCCGGACTGAATTATTAGGAGCTAAACCTGCAGATTTCTTATGGAGTAGAATCATCAGCTTGCCATTACTGATGGCCCCTTGTTTGATGATGTTGAACGCTATTGTCGCCTCATGGGACGATTGGTATATTTGGCGGTGAGTCGTTCAGATTTGGCATATGTTGTCCGTATTTTGTCACAGTTCATGTAGGCATCAAAAGTGGCGTATTGCATTTGGAGGCTACACTTTGTGTAGTTCATTTGTTATTTGAAGAAAAATCCCGTGCAAGGTATTTTGTTCCGTTCTTATAATGATTTTCCCCTGGAGTGGTGGTGTGATTCTGATTGGGCTAGTTGTCCTATTACTTGATATCCTCTGAGTGGATGGTTTGTTCTCCTGGGCAATTCTCCAATTTCTTGGAAAACTAAAAAGCAACCTACGGTTTCTCCTTGCTTTGCAGAGGTCGAGTATCGCTCTATGGCTGTTATTGTTAGATATAATATTAGGATACTATTTATCTTGTTGGATTCAGATTAGGACTCTATCCTTTATGTTGTATATATTCCTTTTCAGATTAATGTTAACAAGGAAACAATAACACAAGATCACTTGATTGAAGCTTAACAAAGGTGTTGTGACTCTAAGTTAATGTTATTTCGATGATGATAAACACTTTGTGATATAACATGTATGTATGTAACAGTGATCTAAAGCTATCAAGATTAGATGTTCATGAAAGCTCAATAACTTGAAGATATGAAAGCTTAAGTCTAGTTATATTCTTCGTCATGTTTATGCAATGTAATTAACTTATGAAAATTTTATGCTAGACTAGAAATATGAAATTACGTTGATTAACTATTTTTTTGAGTTTAGAAAATAGGTAATTATATTAATTTCATGTTTCTATATAAAAAGGGAGTTTCTGATTTCAAAAATTAGTTTTGAAAGGAGAATATTTTTATAAAAAATTTAGGATAAAGAATTTTTAAAAAAATTGATTTTAAAAAAAACGTTTCTTTAAAAACATTTTCGGAAAAAAAGAGTTTTAAAAAATCTAATTTTTAAGAAAAAAGATTTTGAATAAAGATTATCGAAAAAAGAAAAAGAAGAGGTTTAGAAAAACTGATTTTTATAGAAAAAGATTTTGATAAAGATTTTTGGATAACATTGATTTAACATCTGATTAATAGTTGGCATAAGATATGGAGGAATCCTTATCTTATAAGGAAAGAAAAAAATCAATTTTTATAAAAGATAAAATGTGATTTTAGAAAGGAAAAGATTTTATCCCTTAATTTTAGTAATAAAAATTATTCAAGAAGATAACCATACCTTGGAGAATAATTTGTATTCAGTTGATAGGTTATATAAGGGATAGAAATGAGAAGAACAACTCACGTTTTCAGATTTGGTTTTTGATAAATTTTGAGAGCTGAAAACGGATTCCCAAAGCACAGTGTATGACACAGAGTTCTAGTAAGTTAAGTTTTCTAAACAACGAATGTAACGATCATTCTTTCTGTAATTCTCACATTATAGAGAGTAGCAACACTTAGAGCTAAGTGTTTGGGAGCACTACAAGAGTTAGTTGTGCGGATTGTATCAAGAGTTTGGTATTTTAAGACTTTTCATATATAAGGATGGTGGCATGATCAACCAAGAAGGTACCCTGTTCTTTGTAAGATGGCAAGGGATATGCTAGCTATTCTTGTTTCCACCGTCGCTTCCGAGTCTGCATTTAGTACTGGAGGTCGTGTTTTAGATTCTTTTAGCACATCTTTGACTCCTAGAATGGTGGAAGCACTAGTTTGTGGGCAAAATTGGTTGCGGATGTCTCATGGTCCTTTTTCAGTAGAGGAAAGTCTCCTTGCATTAGAGAATTTGGAATATTATGTGGACGTAGATCTGAGAGGTGAGATTGAAACCACGTTAAATTCATGTGTCTTATTATTTGATTTCATTGTTTTCGTGTTTTGATACAATTTAGTTTAAGCAAAAACATCAATCGGAAAGTTTACGGGTAAATAACATAGTGTAAGGCACTGTGTCATAAAAGTGTTTTTGCAAAATCGATTAGATTTTGTCACTCAATTCAACCCCCTTTCTTGAGTGTCACCTGTAGTTCCACAAAATGTCAATTGCCAACTGCCAAAAAGCGGGTCACAAAATATTTGCATTTTGGTATTAAGTGACCATCATATGTGACATTGGGCTACAAGATCGAAAGATATGAACTATACTGCAAACCTAAAAAGAAGATTTCATGTCGCACAAATCCAATCTCCTTTTTATAGGGAACTAGTTTTTTTTTACCCGGGCGATGCCTCAGCTCAGTTACAATAAAAATATATGTTATTATTTTTAAATTTTATAATTTATTTTGCTATTTTTTGTCCATTAATAAATTGAAAAATTCACATCAATACATGATAAGTAATAAAAAATTTGAAAGGATTGACTTTGAAAACAATACCTTAAAAGGAATTATGATAAGAGAATATGACATCAATATTCTCTTGTAAGTTACGTAATAAAATGTCACAAATGTATATCTTGTTTAAGTCTTTTTAGTTAATCATAATTACTACAAGACTTCATCATATTTTGTTTAAAACATTAAACAATAAAGTCATAGTATATTGATGGTTAAACTCTAACTTTTCTTTTCAAAGGTCATGTGTTCGATATCTTGCACTTACACATTTCTTTTCAAAACATTTGCATTAGAAATTTGAGGAGAGTTTCACGTGGCACATAGGCTTTCTTTCGCACGCCTTTTAATATATTTGTATAGATTTTCCCATATTATAAAAAATGAAGTCAAATAAAACAAGCACTTGAGAAATTAAAGGTTTACAATTCCATTTTGATATGTATTTGTTTAGTTTTAACTTTTATTGTAGATGTCGTATGACTTTTAATCAATGAATTAATGTTTATTTTTTAAAAAAAGTTTTACAATTCCATATTATTCCCCATCATGTATTCATCCACAACACGCATCGAAGAGACTTTCCTTCAAGGAGCAACTCAAAGGCCTTGTTGATGTCCTCAAACTTCATCTCGTGCGTTACAAACTCATCGAGTTGCAGTTTCTGGTACAAGTTACAAGTGTTAGATTCGAAATCCATAAACAAAAACTTGGATATGGTAATATCTGAATTGCAAGATAAACTAGCTGTTCTATAAAAAAAAATAGACGATGAGAGAAAGAACTGGTTTGCATTACCTTATCTAAGTACCATTTAACTAGAGTGGAAATGTCAGATTTGGCTTTGAGACCTCCAAACAGAGAACCTGTAAGGATCTTCCCATTTTGTAGCACATCATGGGAGCTAAGGCTCAACTTGGACATAGGCCTATCAACTCCTAAGACCACTGTCTTTCCCCAACCCTGCGGCACTCATGGCAAGAACATCAGACTTCATCAATAGCACAAAAAATGCTTAGAAGACGGTTCTAGTGACAAGCTATATTACTTAGACTCGAGTACTCATTTTATACAAGTTTATGCGTGGAAGTGTCAAAGTTTGCTATTATATGGGAAAATTGCATAATTTGGTCTGAAATGAAGAGCAGCTGCCTAGAGAAAGCCAGGTTAAAATGTTTAAGGATGCGAAACAAGAATTTGTGATGAAACTATGAAAAGAAGAGTTCGAGTAACATGGGTTAGTAGTGGGTACTAGGGGTTTGGCTAATGTCAAATTGGCTTTTGTTTAGTTTGATTGTGTTTGCTTAGTTGAGCTTAAGCCTATCATAAGTTTGCAAATAAATCCGTTAAACAGAGAGAAAGACCTTTCGGCAGCAGGCGAAAGCTTCTTCCACCAACGATGCCATGCCCACGCACTCGAAGCAGTAGTCTGCACCCCCATCTGTCATCTCATTAATAATCTGCTCAGCATAAGAGTTTGATGTCATGAAGACATTAGTTTCTTAAGTGATCAATCTTCAAGCAATATTTTGGTGATATTTAACACTAATGCCTTTAAATTTTTTTATGAACGATCAATAAGAATTAGGTAGCTGAATCAAGAATCTAAACAAAGCAAGAACAATTAGAGAAACTGCAAGCATTAACTAGGTAGGGAAAGAGGATCAAGCTAAGACCTCACTAGCTGATTTAGTTGCATTATCCATAGGATTGACAAAGTCTGTAACTCCAAACTTTTTTCCTGCAAAAAAGAGCATGAGATAAGCGAAACTACCTTAGAAGCTCAAGTACATAATATCCGAAGAAAAAATTCGAAGACAGAAGATTAGTAGGATATTTGATGCAAAACAGACATGGAATGCCAAAGACGGAAGTTACCTATTTCAAATTTAGAAGCATTAACATCAACACCAATGATTCTAGTAGCTCCACAAAGTCTTGCTCCCTCCGCAACCTTTATGAAAGCAACAAGAACAAATCAATTCATGATTTGTTTTAGATAGAGGGAAATGAGTTGCATACCGCTAAACCAATTGCACCTAGGCCAAATATAGCGACTGTTGAGCCTTCTTCTACTTGTGCCGTTCTCCAAGCAGCACCAACCCCTGCAGGTAATATTGCTGTCAACACTTGTTTCACTTGCACCTTTTCATAATGAAGCCTTTATCAGTGAGATAGAGATGACTTGTTTCATATGCACTTGTTCATAGATCTTTGGGCTTTGCTTACTAGGGAATAAAGATGCTACAAAAAAAACTTGAAAAACCTATTAAGGTTAAAATTTATAGGAAAAATTGATTCTAATAATCCAACCTTTAGGCCGTTCGCTCAAATTAATCCCAACTTTTGATTATTTTTTAATAATCCAACCTATTATTATGATCTGCTCTTATTGAACCATAAAACCGGTAACTTGTTGAAGTTGTAACATTAAATATTTTTCTTTTCTTTTTTTCTCATTTCCCTCTTTAAATCTCTCTCCTCCTCTTCATTAAAGGCAATCACACCAAAATCAATCCACCATCACCACCTCACCTGTAACCTCCTCTTCACCTTCAACTTCATCTTCCTCTCCTTCACCTACCACTACCACCACTGTTCTCCTCTCTCCTTCAATCTCCACTACCTTAAACCCCATCCTTTCCGCATCACGATCACTCCCCATCAACAACATTCTCTCTCCTCCTCCCCTCCCCACCACCCCTACCACCCTCTACAAACAATCCCCAAACTCGTCGCATGCGAGCACCCCTCCGCTCTCCACCGCACCCCTTGTGAGCACCCCCACCCGGACTGCCTGCTAGGTTGCGACAACCCCCTCTCCCCCGGCGAGTTTCTGACAGCCCCCTCACCCATTGTGACCCTAAATCCCCACCCTTTGGGAAGATCCTCATCCTTGAAACCAATTTTTCGGCTTCGCAGGGTAGATTTTGGTTGGTGAAAATGAAGCTAGGGTGGGGTCGAGTTTTGGTTCGTGGTGGGGAGGAGAGAGAAAGTGAGGCTGGAGAAGGTGGTTTTCTTGGTGGTGGAGTCACAAAGGGGTGGTGGTGGTGTTGTTGGCTGTGGTGGTGTTATTGGTGGTGGTGGTTGTGCTGTGTTAGTGGTTAGATTAGTTTTAGTTAGGTTAATTAAAAGAATTGATTAATTAAATTAGAACAAATTATATTAAGACACGTGTTCAATTAACCCGTTCGACTGGTCACCAACATGTGTCAACAGGTCACGGTTCAATATGAGCGGATCATGTTAAAAGGTTGGATTATTAAAAAATAATCAAAAGGTAGGATTAATTTGAGCGAATAGCCTAAAGGTTGGATTATTAGAATCAATTTTTCCAAATTTATAAATATGCTTGTGATGTAGCCTTTGACAAGAGCGTTACTTAGAGATCAGGAACAAAGAGGCTACTGCATCTTCACGATGTTTCTTATTGACCGTCCCAAAATCTTTGCTTCATATTTTATGTTTTTAATCCGTCCTAAAATATTTGCTCCATCATATTATTGGTGAACTTCAAGGCAAACATAATCTTGTCAATTATTTCAGTTTCAGTGACATTTCTGTAGTACTTTATATTTATTATGGCTTAAAAATGTTTTAGAAGGAATCTCTATATTCTGAACCCATTATTCTCATCGGTAGATTGTTATTTGTCACTACTAAAAATGTTTCTTTAAGTGTTTCACTAATAATATAGAAGTAAGATCTATGTTGCCTTCTAATTCGTTGTACTACAAAAACTACTGCCGGGATGCAATTCTCTAAGTTTTTTTTAGGATCAGCCATAAGTATACCACATGCATGTAGCTATTTGCGTATTAGGTATCGCAGTTTGTGCGGAGTTCAGAAAAAAAGTAGAAGCTCCTAAACTCTATGCCGGTCAAACTATATCGATTAATATGGGAAGCAGGGTACATGTAAGTTGTAACATCTCTATAACATGAAGATGCTATACAAGCTAGAAAAGTGAACGGAGTTACCTGTGGAGACACCACAACTGAGAAGGCAAGCCCTATTAGGTGGTATTTGTGGATCAACCTTGGTTAAGTGAGCAACATCCACAACTGTATACTGAGTAAAACTCGAGACATGCAAAGTATGGTACAAGGTTTCTCCTTTAGTATTTGTAAATCTGCCAGTCTCATCTCTTGGCATCAGATTTGACAGCTTAAATGGAAGCGTTGAACATTGATTGCTTTTTCTATGTTTACAGTCACCACAATCCCCACAATTCGCCAAAAATACTGGCATTACAAAATCTCCTTCAGCAAATTCCTTCACATCCTCGCCTACGCTCTCCACTATCCTATAGTACCATTACCAAGAATAAGTTTGTAAGTTAGTACTGTTCAGACACATAATACAGTTGCCATACTAAGCTAGCAAAGCCATAAATGCAAATCCATGCAAGTCGAACAGCCAATGTACCCTCCTTTCACATTTTATTACAATAAAATATCTAAGTAATCACGCGACAATGAATGTTTAGAAGAAAAATTCATGTTTGAGGATAGCATTATATCATCATGGCATTGGCATAAGACTTCTTAAATACTTACATTTAAATTCATTACTATCATAAGCCACTTGTTCACCAATATGTAAAATTAATAGCTGAAAATATTCTACTCCAACTATTTTATTGTTTATATATGCAAACTTTGATCAATATCTTTCATTTTTTTTTAACAATATCATTAAAGAATTAACGTATTCTCAAGTTAGAGTCCGTTTTTGGAGAGACGGTCTCACGTTAGTGTTAATGTGAGATCGCTAATGTCATGCTGACATCATGCACGTACATCAAACCAACAGTAGAATTAGTTAAACGCTTGCACCTATTAGTTATGATTGCCTTATATTGTTTCTGGATGAATTAGTTAAGCACTGGAGTATATTAGTTAAGCGTTGGAGTATATTAGTTAAGCACTGGAGTATATTAGTTATATCATATATTCCATATTATAATGCATTTTATTGACCCTAACTCAATATACATAAACATTCTCTCCTTTTTCTCTAATCCATCAAGACACCCTAAAACCTATATTATTTTCCTCCTCCATTCTCTGCATACAACATGCATTAGATGTTTAATTTGGATGTAAGTAAAATATTTGAGCACAAGTTTGCAATGACAATGTCCACAAACACTTACTTTGTTTTTTCACCTGATAAGATGTTTATCATATTTGGAGTGAAAGAAGAGTTTGATGCATATTCATCAAAAAGGTAATATATACTGCCCATAGTTAGATGATAACTTGCACTTGCAAAAACTTTTAAGAAACAAATCATATCACTTTTGGTACCGAAAACTTAACTTTTGCATTTGAAAGTTTAACTTTTTATTTGAAAAACATAACTAATACCTAAATGTTATTAGTTATTAATTTATTCGTAATAGTTAAATAATATGAAGTAATAGTTATGCTGCTAGAATTGTTGTATTTTATGCGTTGGGAATCATGTAAAGAGGAAAGTGTGGAAAAGAGAAATGAATAGATAAACCAACGTGATCACATGGCGATATGAAACCGCGAGAAAATTAGTTTTACAATCTCATTCTCAAAAGTCAAGATAATGAAGATGCAAGAAAGGCACTCCAAGAAGTTTACGAAAATACTCTTGCAATCATAAATAAAGTCTTAACTACAAAATTAATCGTAGAAGAACGACGCTCATCAAGTACAACTACATTGGTTATTTTATACCCGTATGTTTCAAAAACAAAGAGAAGAAGTGCAAGAAAGAAAAGTCATTTTGAGAAGATCAAAAAAATAAATTCCAAGAACCAAAATGAAATTAGTACAACAATTACTCCAAATGCTAGGTTGTTTTAAGTATTTTTTCAGGTTGTCTTTTGTATTTGACATTTTAGATTTCTAAAAAATTTGATTCTTCATTTATATTAGAAACCAAAATAATGCTCAATTAATTTTAACTAATTATAGAACGACACTAACTAATGTACTGAATATCTTAACTAAAAAACAATGGAAGTTTGCATAAAGATTACCAGCTATAAACTATTGTGCAAAAATTCTTAACTAATTCGCCAAAAATATTAACTAATTCGCCAAAATATTATCGTGAGAATTTGTAAAATGCGGTCCGTATTCTAAAAATATATATTGATAGAGTATAGATCTATTCCTCGGACTTCAACCATCAGCTTAAGCTTTTGGTTGAGTTAGTCCTTTGACATGGTACCAGAGCCAGCGTGACAAAAAGGTCACGGGTTCGAATCTCATCCACCCCTCCTTTCTCAGTGGAATATCTCGCGCCAGGTATGAGGGAGGCTTGTTCTGCATCCACACTTTAGGCTCAAAGGGCTCTTGTGTGAGGGGGCGTGATAAAGTATAGATATAATCCTGGGGCCTCAACCATCAGCTTAAGCTGATGGTTGAGTTGGTCCTTGACATGCTGGTCAGGCCTTACTTTAAGACTAACGTGAGATCGTTTTTTTTAAGACTTTGTGCTCAAGTTATGTATTATAAGGAATATACTACTATCGCATATGGTAAATTGATAATGGTTATTTTTAATATGTTAACCTTGGCGATTTCTTCTTAAAATAAGTCAATCTTTCAATTAGCTATGAATAAGTAAACTTGTATCTATTTTTGCTATAAATGAGTTAAATCACAATGTCATCCTATTAAAATGGACACGTATTATAATTTCAAAGTCCGCAACTCGTTTACAATAGAAGTAGATATAAAGTTAACTTATTCTAAGATAATCAAAACATTAAGAGAAGATCAACCAAAAATTGACTTATTAAAAATAATTTTTCTATCATAAAAGCAATGCCAATGATGACACAATTGTTCATAAAATTGCAATTTTTTTGAGTGAACAAAAAAAACACCTCTCCCATTGGTGTTAATAATTTGTTCATGACATGAAAAAATTGTTTATTGTTCACCATGTGAACAAATTGTTCATCCTAAACTACACAAAACAAGCTAATGACAAGTTGCCACATGTCCTGGATAACTTTGAGAAAATTTGCGAAAATTTCTATGGAATTTCCCGGAAAATTCCTTTATCAAAAAAAAAAAATTATACCAAAATTCATAATTTATTTCCCTCCATAAAACGATACCCATATTAACATATTTCAAAATATTTTTTAAAAAATAAAATGAGGTATAGTGATAATTTATTTGTTTATGAGTGGAATGGAGGTGATATTTTTATTTATGAAATGAACAAAACATGAGGAAGGAGGGAAATTTGGTGAACTTTTTGTTCACCATTGACAATGCTCTAATATCTTCAAATCTATAAGCAAAGGGAAAAGCTATATGCAGCCTTAAGGGCTATATATTAGAAACTAAAAATGAAAATAAGTTGCATTAATTGATCATTTATTACATCGGTTGATGCAAATTTTTTCCATAAATTCACAACTTATTTCCATTTTAAGTAGTGTATTTATGTCTTATATGCAACCCTAAGGACTGCATATAACATAACCCATAATCAAAATATTCCGAAAGGAAGTAAGGAACTAAAGACACCATAATTATCTTATTAGTTGAAACTCGTGAAGGTTTGCCACCTAAAAATGCTATTCTTCCATTGGTAGGCCCACTAGGACCTACTATGTGCACGTGCAAAGCGTACAAGCAACGACAAATAGTGCACACTTGAATAATTTGCAAATTTGGTTCGGGGATTGATGATAACATTTAAAATACGGTAACTTGACTACCACTTTTTTTTTGGACAATAGCATAAATATAACAACGTACAGTTACTAACTAGTTCCCCTTTTCATGGCTTGCGTAGCCAAGATATGGGCTTTTTGAACTTTTGCTCTTTCTACCTTGATTATACAAATTGACTCAAACTCTTCTAAAATCAGCAACATATCAAGCAATATATTTCTAATTGAAGAAAACGCCTTAGTATAGTCTCGAATTCCTTCCACCACTTGCTTAGAATCAGTCCAAATCTACACATTTTTAATCTTGTGGTTTCTACATTCCTTAAGCCCAAACAGAAGGGCATAAGCTTCCGTTTGTGTCGCTGAACTTGCCTCCCTCGTCCTTCCTGCTTTTGCTTTTTCAATGTTTCCTTCGATTAACACCCACCCATAAGGAGCAACCCCTGGATCTTTCGTATTGTTTTTGTTCGCTTTCCACGCTCCAGCGATAACCAGTGTATTTTGGCTTTGGTTGTTATCCCTGTTTTTCTCCCGAGTTGCCTTACCCTGCGTGTCTTCTCCTTTGGCTCTCCTCATCCTCGCATCTTTACTTTCGCTAGCGCAATCCCACCATCTTTTCTTCCAGTGGCTACAAATTTCGTAGGTATCTTGGGGGTTAAAGCTGTAGCATTTATTAAAAACAATTTTGTTTCTTAGCAACCAAATACTCCATAACATCCCTAGCAAGTCTAGAGTTTTTTCCCCCAAGTCTCCTGTATCAGGTACCATAGCCAGTTCCTTGTCCAAATCGCAACCGAGATGTTATCTAGGGTCCTCGAGTTTATTCCTAGAGTTGAGCTTTTTCAGATTCTCATAGATATTTTTCAGTTTTTAGATAGGTGAGTATCCGACTTCTCGCCCTTTCCAGAAAACGGGCATGGGTCTCGCTTAGAATTTTCCTCTTTATAAGGTTTACTCCGGACTCCGGTGGCCAAAGCACCATTAACTAGCTTCCAATAGAATATTTTCCATCTTGGCCAGAATTTTTGTTTCCAGAATTTTGAAATGTCATCTTGTAAAGGGGATGAATCTCTAACACTTAGCCAGTACCCTGATTTGGTTAAGTATTTCCCATGATTTGTTTTCTCCCAACTAAATTCATCTTCCTTGTCGATTGAGGAGATATGGACTGTTTTAATGGTTTTTGCATCCTCCTCTTCAAACCATTTCCTTAAGAGGGCTGAGTTCCAAGTGCGATTTTCCAGAATTAGGTCACTTACCCAAATCGGTTTTTGCTCGTCTGGATTGATTACATTCTATTTGAATTGAACACTTCTTCCGTCTGCCCATACTGTGTTTAAAATCTATGTAGTTTTTCCGTTCTCTATTCTCTTTCCTATACCCTTTGCCATATGGCCAACACTCTTGATAATACTTCCCCCCCCCCCCCAAGTACTATTCTGCGGAATCTTTCCCCTCATGTTGTTCCCAAACCAATGGTCCAAGTATTTAGCTCTGAAAACTTTGCTGGCGAGGAGGCCTTGATTATTCTGAATTCTCCATGCTTGTTTAAAAGGTGTATCTGAGTTGATAGCGCTCAAGTTCCTTGGACCTAACCCCCCTTTGTGTTTATGTTCCTCTAGCAAAGTCTTTTTCTTCTAATAAAAAGGTCTCTTTCCTAATTTTTGCCTCCCACCAAAATTTAAGGATAGTCGAGGTTGCGGTGGCAAGTATTCTTTTAGGGATCATATAAGTAGCTAGCCATTACGTCTGAGGCAAAAGCTATAAGGATACTGTTAATAAGAATCAGTTTACCTGCCTGATTGAGAGCCCAGAATTGCCAGGTAGAGATCGTTTTCACAATCTTCTCGGGTAAGTTTTGAAACACACTTAAAGAGTAGTCTGTTACATCCATAGGGCACCCTACGTACTTACCTAACTTTTCCTTGTTTGTAACTTTAAAACCATTATTCAAGAGTCTGACGAACTTCTCAGGTGTGTTCCGACTGAAAACCGTATAGTATTTTTGAGCATTAATCATTTCACCCGACAATTCACAGAATTTATTTAGAGAGCGCCTTACGTTTCGTACATTTTCCAAGGTGCCCTTTATGAAGAAGACGGCATCATCTGCGAAGAAAAGATGCGAAATTTCAGGGGCTCTTCGGTTTAATTTCAGTCCTTTAATGAGTCCCTGCCCTTGTTGTTGGGTTAATCTTCTCGAAAGCACTTCCATACAGAGTATAAAGAGGTAAGGAGAAAGGGGGTCCCCTTGCCTCAAACCCACTTTTGGTTTTATTTGGCCAACTGCTTCCCCATTGACAATCACCGAGTAAGTAACCGAAGAGATGCATTCCATGATTAGGTGAATCCAAATATTTGGCAACCCAATAGCTATAAGAACTTCCGTCACGAAACTCCAACTAATCCTATCATACGCCTTATTGAGATCTAGGTTTAGTATCATGGAGTATTTAGCACCCTTTTTGCTTTTCTTGACAAAGTTAAGCATTTCGTGCGCAATTATGCAATTATCATTTATAGAACGCCCTCGAACAAAGGCATTTTAATTTTCTCCTGTTAAGGAATTCATCAAGGGTTGTAACCTTCTTACCAAGCATTTAGAGATGAGCTTATAAGATGTGTTGCACAAACTAATAGGTCTAAATTGGTTTACATGCTCCGGCCTATCTACTTTTGGGATGAGAGCAATAAAAGTTTGGTTCATTTCTCTTAGCATGTACCCTCCATCCAAGAAATTCTTAGCAGCTTGACCAATTTCCTCTCCTATCACATGCCATTGTTTCTGCATGAATTCGGGCCTGGTGATTTGATGGGCTTCATGCTGAATATGGCTTCCTTTATTTCTTCCTAGGTAAAGGGTTCCAACAAGTATTTGACTTGTGGCTCATTTAGGTGGTTCATGGATCCTAACCATTCCTCAAGCTCATCCACACAGCCCCCGTGCTCGCACTGCCTGAGAAAAGGTCCTTATAGAAATTCACAAATTCCTCTTTTATTGCCGGTGTGTCCGCGATCCAAACTCCCTCCTTATTTTTAATAGCTCGAATTTTGTTTTCCCCCTGTGTGGCCTTAGTGCATTTGTAGAAGAAGCTTGAGGGTTGGTCCTCAAGCTCATCCCACTTAGTTCTTGCCCTTTGTTTCCAATAGTCCACTTTAAGGTCAGTGGAGGCCCTAATGTTTTTCTTTTTCTCTTCCCACTGAGAAATATTTCCCCGAATTTCAATACCATCTTGGGCTACAGAAAGTTCGTGGTTGATTTGATCCCATTGTATTTCGTTTATCTCTTTGAACTACCATATTTAATGCATATGACTCTATACCTAAGGTTAGGCACGTAAACCAACCCCGCAATTTTGTTTTTTTTTTTTGCAATGCTGCAATTGTAGTTTATACTACCATTGAAACGGGTGAATTCATATTATTTTTCCAAAATCATCTCTCAATTTAATGCCTCCATCGAAATTTAAAAGAGATATGAAGTTCAAAGCTTCACTAGTAGAATAAATGCTTATTGCTGCGGTCAAAAAGTGGCCTATTGCTGCGATTTTGGGCGCGCAGCAGTTAAGGGGGCAGCAATATGTATTAATTATATTGCTGCGGTTTTAAACCGTAGCAATATTTGAACATATTGCTGCGGTTTCAAAGCAATAGGTGAGAGGACGAGGGTGAAGGGGAGTGGTGATGTGAGAGTGAGGGGCGGCGAGAGGAGAGAGGAGTGAGGGTCGGCGAGAGGAGTGAGAGCAGTGAGGGTCGGTGAGAGGAGAGAGGAGTGAGGGTGAAAGAGAGAGGAGTGAGGAGTGAACGGCTGTGAGTTGTGAGAGAGGAAATAAAACAAACCCTAACTGAGCATGCTTTTTATATATTTTTTATGATATTGTTGTGGTTTTGTTTAAGAACCGCAACAATATATTAAAATATTATTTTTTAATAGTATTTTAATATATTGCTGTGGTGTTTGAAAAAACAGCACCAATATGTTTGGTCAAAAAGTCAAATTTTTTCAAAAATTTTTCTATTATACTATATTGCTGCGGTTTTTTGGTAGAAACCGCAGCAATATCTTTATTTTATATTTACCTTTTCTTTTAACGTGATATATTGCTACGTATGGGTAAAACCGCAGCAATACCACCGCAGCAATAAGCAATTATTATACTAGAGCTTGAATAAATATATTCCCCCCGTCTCATATTATACTCCCTCTCCTTTAAAATATAAGACACACGTGCACAATGTTTGAGATTAAACTTTGACCGTTAATTACTCTCAATTTATGCTGATAAAAAGTTTTAAAAATAATGTTATTATAGTATTTTTCAAGATGAATCCAAGGGTATAATTTTTATTTATCATATTATGAGAGATATTTGTAGTCAAAGCAAATTTTCGTAAAGCGTGAATGCCTTATATTTTAAAACGGAGGGAGTAGTGTTAGATTCTTTTTTTGGACGATAGAATCTACGAGCAAGGTGAAGTGTGTTTAAGTATTGGAAATAAATTTTATGCGGAAAAAGTTAATTCTAATAGAGAGGGTGACAATAAGTGGTGAAATAGCTTTAAATACATGACTAATTCAACCCTTGGGGTTCAAAAAATAAAGCAAAAAATTATTTTCAATAAGCAAATAAATAATGGTGACACAATTTTTTTGTAAAATTATGAAAAGGTGTGTAATAAAAAAAATAAGAACTACATTTTAGTTTAGTTTAAAAGAAAATAAACATTATAATGTGAAACGGAGGGAGTATAAGATATCTGAACATGGAAAACTCATGTAGTCCATTTTAATTTAGCGGTGGGGTAGATATAAAATGATCAGATGATAGAAAGAAGAATACTAAGTATATTTTTGCCAAGCAAGTGAAATTTTTGGATGATACTCATAATCTGAAATCGAACTTTGTCTAAATTTTTAGCATATAATACTTTTAAGTTTTAATTGCTTAATATATTGATACTACTATGACAGATTTTATCATGAAAATGAGTTATTCCATCTGTTTCAATTTTACATGAGTTACTTATAATTTGAAAAATGCCATACAATTTGAAATATGAGTTAATCCATCTATTTCAATTTATAAGGCATCAATCATTAAGGTTGTTAAATGCCAAAAAAGTTTTAAAGGTTGTTTCTCATAAAAAAAAAGTGCTTATAAAAGGTTATTTCTTACAAAATTTCTTAACATCTATGACATCTTTTCGTAAATGGATTTTTTTTGGATAAAATGAATAAAACCTCTGGACTTGCACAGAGCCCAAACTAGAGGCCCATGTACTTGGAAGGAAAAGGAGTCGTAAGGAAAATTCTCCTCTAAGTACTCTTCACTTGATGGGATTCGAACCCCTGAGCTTAAAATCATGAGGTGGAATTCCTACCAAGTGAGCCAAGCTAAGCTTGATTTTTCATAAATAGAATAGGTCAAAGGAGTACAACTTTTTTTTAGGTTAAATATCAAATAGAGTACATTAGTACCAGTATGACACATTATAAAACATAAAAACCCTTGATTGTAAGCAAGATTCTTTCACAAGAATCACCCTACCAATAAAGAAACCTTAAAAATTCCACTATATAATATATCATATGGCAGAAGGATTTTTTTTTCCAAATATAGCTTTTTAAAATGATCATTTTATTAATTAGAATTCTTTTATTTCAATTTTGTTAATTGTAGCCTTAATCAAACATAAAAATTTTAAATTGAAGCCCAGAGCTATCTTTAAGCCAAATTAGCCTAAAAATGATATCACATGTTTAACTAACTTAGAATTTTTCACGTCCAATCAACATATTTCACTAATTAGCCATTATAAGTTACAATTTAAGGCCATTTTCAAGCCAAATCAATTTGGAATAAATGATGTCCCATGTGAAAATAAATAAGGATATCTTTGAGATTTTCATGCTAATTTTGTCTGAAAATGACTGAACAGCAATTTAAATGGTTAACTAGTTATTAGGCCCGGGCTATGCCCCGAGTAAGAAAAAATTTCATTTATTAATATAATACTTTATGATAATAACACTAAATACAACTTAGCCTAGTGGTTAAAATTTTAGTATATGCACTTGAGGTCTCGGGATCAAACCCTATACTATGCAATTTCTTAATTTTTTTATTGTACATGGATTACATGGACTAAAACTCTCTAGGGAGAGCACCACGTGGCAGATTTTCTTGTTTTCGCACGACTTTTAATATATTTGGATAGTTTTAGTCAAATATGTTAATTTGGACTGTAAATTCTAACTTAGTCAAATATTTGACGTCATTTTCAGGCTAAAGTTTTGGACTACAATTTAAAATTTGTTTATTTGACGATGTAATTGATAAACTCTTTGGCTACATTAAAGAGTTGTATTTAAAGGATGAGGAGCTAGCTCATGTGGTAAAGCACTCCCCTCTGATCCTTGAGGTCAGGGGTTCGATTCTTACCTCCAGCATTATGTTGGGGTATTTCCTTAGCATGCTTTGCATGCTTTAACAGCCAATGTGCTGGTAGTTCCTACAAGGCTAGTAGCCCTGGTACGGGTTAGCCCTTGGGCTGACTTAATTTCTTCATAAAAGAAAAATAAATTAAAGAGTTGTATTTGGCAAAAAAAAGAATCATATGTCATAAGATAAAAGCTTCCATAAATGCATAACTTATCATCTTTCTCATGTTCACGGTTCACCCAAGAAGGAAAAAAAAAAAAAAGATAAAAGGTACAATGAACACATTCGCATTAAGATGAAACAAACAAACAAACAAAAAAGAAGAAAAAAAATCAAGCATGATGGAAAACGTTACCCAACAGCCTCATGGCCCAATATCCTTGGAAAATACCCAGGAGGTTCCTTCAAAAATAAAAATTATAATATGATTAGAGTTTGATACATACTATATAGTTCAATGAAAAATTATAAATAAAGAAGAATCAATTAAAAAAAATGCTAGTTATAATACTTTTAAGTTCCATAAGGTAAGATCGCTGTGACAAAGAGATGTACAGAGGATTTTTATGCGAACTTCATGAACACTTGGTGGAGCTACTATCACTTCTTCTATTACCAACGGTTTCCCTGCTTCTCTCGCTACAGCAGCTGCATCGTTTCATCCATCAGAATTATTAAAATGGTGGGTTTAACGTCAAAGGAGAGAACAAAATCATGAACTTAAAAAAAAAAATTATGAGATTTACCTTTACAATGAATAGGCTTCCCAACTGTTATGGACATGATTTGGAATACTTGTGATCTTTGACTTCTGAGTTTATGGAGAGCTTCGTTATTTTATTTTAGTTTTAGAGAAAAGAATAGTTTTACATTTGCATATGGGAAGGAGAAAATTTATATTGGAAATAGCGCCGACAATAATAAGAGTAGAACTGGTACATTTCTTAAATGCGAGAAGTGGTGGCGTTCGAGGTCTTTAATGGGGTAGTTCATTATTGCTCCTTCTATCCTAATTTAGTGGCTACATTTAGACCATATGCATTATTCACGTCATAACTTTGATTATCTTTTACTCTCTATATATAAGAAAAAACATAGTCATGTTGGATCTTGTTTGATTCGTCCTAATTTGTATTTTCCAAATATATATTTTTATAATTTTTTCATATATATAACTCAAGATATTGGTATTTGAAGTTGCATCTCGTAAATTGTGATAAAGCAAATGTAGCAACTAAATTGAGACAGAGGTAGTACTTCTTTACTCAAAATTGTAGATGATTTCTTATCCTAAAGAATTAAAAAAAAAATTACAGTTGATTGATACACGTCAACGGTCAACCATTGAATTTCTTGTTGTTGTGAAAGCATCAAAGTAGTATCTTGTTACTAATGAGACCAAACAGATATTGATAAAACCAAATCGGAGATTGCTACATCTATCCACTGGGTAGACTACTCATTAGAAATAGAGAATTAAAATATAATTAATTCTACTGAGTTATACTACATTAATTATTAATGTCCATCTCTAGTGGGTAGATTACCCAGTGGATAGACAAAGTTTTTCCCAACCAAACCCACCAAATCATTTATTGTCAACATATTATCCATGATTACGTGTCCATGTTATGTATGTCCTATTAGGGAGACCAGAAAGAGCCACTCAACTGAAACTGCCAGATATAAATGTATCAATCCTTTATCCTTACTTATGATACCGTGAGTTGCATTAAGCTTCTATTATGTTTAATTTATTTTGACTTATTTAAGAAAAATAAAATAAAATAAGATAATAAAAGAAATCTTCAGATAAAAAAAAGATAATATCATAGGAGATTCACTCAAAGTTTTCTCACTCATACAAGCTTCACTCAAAGTTTTCTCACTCATACAAGCTTCACTCAAAGCCTTTCTCTTACAGAACTTCACTCAAAGTTCCCTTACCCTAAAAACCAAAATACAATTGATCGAAATAAGCTTAGTGGAATTAGAGTAAGAAAGCAAAGAACAAATGGCTATTATGAGAGAATGAAGGCACTGACACTTAATTAGTTAAACTCACTTAATTACTTAGTCAGACACACTTTGGAACTAATCTAGACTTCAATATTTATAGTAATACTCATGAAGAACGTGGGATTAAAACTGATTACATGTTAAGTCCATTAACCAATGATGTTCCTTCCCCTAAGGAACATGTTTCACATCATGTCCCATGATCCCATGATCTAAAATGAACGTGGATATAAGCCAACTCCTAAGTAATAGGAGTTCCTTGAGCTTTATCCGAAAATCAGTTTTATAAAAACAGTTTTTATCTTTAAAACTGAATTTTAATCTTTAAGAAAATAATATCTTTTAAAACAAATTTTTCTAAAAACGGATATTTATTTTCTTATTTTCCGAAAAAAATAATCTTTTCTCAAACAGATTTTCTTTTTAAAATGATTTTATCATTTAAATAGAAAAAAACTAATTTCCTATAATTTAGGCATGACTTACTCAATTGCACATTTTAACCGTTATGATTTTGCACGCCTAAGTCTAGTTCCTTTTATTAACTAAGTTCCTTTAACATATTCATGCAGTGCCACTTAGTTTGTTCCTTACAAAGGAACAAACTCTCATTCTCAAATAAAGCTGCCACTGTTCCTTACCATTCTTACTTTGTTCCTTTACATTGGAACTAGAAAATAAAACGCCTAGCTTCTATTTCTTCTTGATCCAATGCTTGCTCCAGTATCAACTTATAGAAACTTCTTTACTTAGCCTTTGAAATCCTCTCTTGACTTCTTCTTGACTTCGTATTCTCCCAGTTCCTTTCATTGATACCTTAAACATCATACACTTAAAAACTCATTAGTTCACTACTTAGTTTGCATCTTTGTTTCTTTGTCATCATCAAAACTAGGGTTCAACAATTTCCCCCTTTTTGATGATGACAACAAAGGTACAAACTAAGGAAAATAACAAATAATATAAGTGAATGATAATGACAAAAACATAAAGAAGAAAATGAAAAATGAAATACAATTATGTGAGTATTTTTTAATTTTTGAATTTTTCTAAGTTTTATGTTTTTATGTACAGTTTGTTCCTTAAATCTTTTTCCCCCTTTGTCATCCTCAAAAAGAATAGACTCTGTCTGTATTGATGAATTGATGTAACACCTTAAGACCAATATACAAGCACCATTGTGGTTAAGTTAGAAAATCAAAGAGTAAACTTGCTCAAACATCAATCACATAATACTAGTCATTCCAAGGAAGAAATTATGCAAGAAACATAGACATAATAGCAAAAGTCATTGATTATATAGCACTTGTTCCATAACAAAACAAAGAAAGAAAAGAAAAAGGATAAACAAAAGTTGTGTTCCTTGAAAAGAAACAGGAAAACAAAACAACAAAAAAAAACTAAGAAAGGGAAGGGGAATGGTGTTCCTCTACAACTTCTTCTTCAACCACATCCTCAATTTTCTTCATCACCACCCCATGGTTGAGCCAACTGTTCCTTCAACTCCTCCAAGGCACGGCCATAGAGTCCATCTTCTTTGTTGCGCAACCACGTATCACTCAAGTCTTCATAAGACTTACATTTATCAGTTTTCATCCAAAGTCCAATGAAGATGATTATAAAATTTTATCATATGTTTGAGCAGGAAGCAACTCATTAACCCAGTTGCATCATCCGGAGTTTCCTGTTCCTTACCCTTGGAACTGAGGCAGATGGGGATTTTGTGAAGGAACTGAGGGGTTATATGGAAGGTCATCTGTTCCGGAATGGAAACAGAAGGTGAAGGGTGATAAATGGAGGAAGGAAATGGTGGTGTGGGTGGAAGAGTTGTGGAGGTGGAAGCAAAAGGATTTGGCCTTTTATTTCATCCTTCAATGCTCAAAACTGGAAGGAACAAGAGAAGGAATGAGGTGAAATGGAGGATTTTGTGAAAGGAACAGAGAGTTTGGAGATGGGGTGGAGTAGGTTCCTTGAGAGTGAGGGTTCCTGTTCCTCAATCCGAAAGGACTAAAGGAGAGTCCTGTTGGAAGGAACAGAACATGGAGCAATTTTTACGAGTGCTCTTCTCTCACTCTCAGAGGAACAGAGGTTTAGGCTTAGTCAATGTGTTTGCGCCTCTTAGGTTTTGGTTCCTCCGGTTAGGAACAGGTTATCCAAGATAATCATTATCTTCTTCTAATTCAGTTAGGCAGTTTTCTTTTCTGAGGAACTGGAGTTTTCTCCTTGAATGAGACTTCTCTGGACAGACAAGCCAAGTCCATTTAGAGGTCTTCTCATTCAAGATGTTCCCTTGTTTGACTCCTATGTGGCCAACCATAAGTCTTACTTCAAAGTGATGAAGTAAGAAGTTATCAAGCACCTACCCAATACACAATTGTTTTCAATACAGTGGTTAAGATGTTGAATGAAGAGGGAAGGGAAAGTTGATTTGTATGGTGGTCAAGCAAAACATATAACACATATCCAAGAGACCCACTTCATTCCTCTTTTCAGTTCGAGGAATGAGTGCTCTCCAAACCAAGTTAAAAGTACTTTGTGAAGGGGAGAGAGTAGGTTATGGTTAAGTTTGTTTTGGCCAGCTGTTCCTCCAAAATATTCTAAATTTTGTCTTGAGGAAAATTCGGAAAAGAAACAGTTCCTTTCCGTTTAAATTACAAATCAGTTCCTTTGCAAGGAACTTCCCATACTTTGCCAAAGTGCTTGATTAAACCTTATTTTCTTCTCCTAACCTCAGTTGTGCAAGTTCCATTAGTATTAACAAAATTTGCAACAAATTCATCCATAGCTAGAGGAACAAGAGCATTATTAAAGGCGAATTCAAACAAGAATTCCATGCCTTGTTCCTTTAGAATGGAGTTAATTCTGAAATTCAATTTATTTGCCCATTCTAAATCGACGCAAAAACCCAAACATACCTAGATTCACTTCGTTCGACCCGTTTCTTGGAAGAGAGAAGAAACAGTTCCTTTGGAAGGAACAGGTGTGATTTCTTCTTCTTCCCCCTGAGATTGTTCCGGGGTTTCTTCTTCATCATCTTCCCCAATAATTTCTTCTACGCATCTCCTTCTGGAGATTCTAATTGCTTGTTCCTCTATGGGGTTTCTTGAATTGTCGGTTTCAAGGGTTTTGTTGGAGATGAAGAATTTCCATTTTTGAAGTGTCGGTGTTTTTGATGTTGGAAAAGGAGATTTCTTGAAGTTTTTGCCATGATTTGAGAAGGTTTGAGGTTTTTATGGAGTATCAAAGAGGTGTGATGAGGTTTCGGTATGGTGAAGATGAAGAGTTAGAGGAACACGGTTTCTTAGATGAATTAAAGAGGAAGTTTTGCATGTAATAGTAATTATGACACGCGGGAAAAAATAAAAGAAATAAAAATAAAAAAAAAGAAAACGAAAAAGATAAAATAAGAACCAAGATTTAATTAAACTGTTCCCTTTTATTTTGGGATTTTTCGAATTTTTCGGATTTTTATAAATTTTAATTTTTGAAAGAAAATAAATGCTAAGGAACTTGTGCTATAGGAACAACTAATGTTACATATCAATTCCTTCATATCATGCATGTTTCTTACCTTAGGAACAGTAAGGGGAGTATTATGTGACATTTGTGAGTTGTTTAATTTCTTTGAATTCATGTTTATGTTTTGCAACATTCCAATTTGCAATGGTCTTAGGCAATTAAACACAATTATTTTTAGCACACAAAGTCACTCAAATTGATTCAAACATGGGGGAATGACATAGGAACAATCACTTAATTTTTATTAACCTAACTCAAGCCTTAATTTTTCATATCTATCCTTTGCAAAGGCTTAGTTAGATATCAGCAATCTGATAATCAGTTTGACAAAACTCAAGTTTAATCAAACCTTTTTCAATTTTCTCTTAAAAAGTGATGTCTAATATGTATATGCTTTACTCTAGAATGATGCACTGGATCTTTAGATATACTTATAGCACTTGTATTGTCACAATAAATAGGAACACATTCAAAGTTTATTCCATAGTCACTAAGTTGTTGTTTTATCCAAAGCATTTGAGAGCAACATGCAGCAGCGCTACATATTCTGCTTCAGCAGTGGATAAAGCAACTGTGTTTTGTTTCTTGGTACTCCAAGAAACTAAACTATGACCAAGGAATTGTGCCATACCTGAGGTGCTTTTCC
This sequence comes from Beta vulgaris subsp. vulgaris, assembly GCF_026745355.1. Classification (NCBI taxonomy): domain Eukaryota; kingdom Viridiplantae; phylum Streptophyta; class Magnoliopsida; order Caryophyllales; family Amaranthaceae; genus Beta; species Beta vulgaris. The sequence goes on from NC_079202.1 coordinate 15,111,907, forward strand.
TATTTACAAGATCTCCAGCATAATCTGCATCTGCATATCCTTTTAGTTCGAATGTATCACTTCTTGGATAGTAGAGTCCAAGATCATCTGTTCCTTTAAGATTCTAAGAATTCTCTTACAGCAGTGAGGTGAGACTCCTTTGGATTTGCTTGAAATCTAGCACACAAACCAACACTGAAAGCTATGTCTGGACGACTAGCAGTTAGATACAAAAGTGAACCAATCATTCCTCCATATTTTGTTTGATCAACACTTGTTCCTATGGAGTCTTCATCTAATCTAGTTGAAGTTCCCATAGGAGTGTGATTTATCTTTGAATTTTCGAGGCCATATTTCTTTAATAGTTCCTTTATGTATTTTTGTTGGTGAACAATTATACCTTTTCAGTTTGTTTGATTTGTGTCCAAGAAAGAAATTTAACTCACCCATCATACTCATTTCAAATTCATTCTCATGAGATTGAGAATTCTTTGCACAATGTTTCATTAGTAGCTCCGAATATGATGTCATCAACATATATTTGAACAAGCAAAATATCAGTTCCTTTAGATTTTAGGAACAAGGTTTTATCAACCTTTCCTCTTTTAAAATTGTTTTCTAAAAGGAACTTTGATAATCTCTCATACCATGATCTAGGTGCTTGTTTTAACCCATAAAGAGCTTTATCAAGCTTGTAGACATGATTTGGGAGATTATTATTTTCAAACCAGGGGGTTGTTCAACATATACATCTTCGTTTAGATAGCCATTTAAAAATGCACACTTAACATCCATTTGATATAATTTAAATCCCATGTAAGCAGCAAATGCAATTAAAATTCTAATGGCTTCTAATCTAGCTACAGGAGCAAAGGTTTCTTCATAATCTATTCCTTCTTGTTGATTATAACCTTTTACTACAAGTCTAGCTTTGTTTCTTACAATGGTTCCATATTCATCTAGTTTGTTTCTAAACACCCATTTTAAGCCAATTACTTTTTGTTGTTTAGATGAGGAACTAGATGCCATACCTTGTTTCTTTCAAACTCATTTAATTCAGCTTGCATTGCAGTAATCCAATCAGAGTCAGTTAAGGCTTCTTCATGATTTCTTGGTTCCATCATTGATAGGAACGCATGAAATGCACAAAAGTTCCTTAACTGAGATCTAGTTTGCGTACCTTTGGATATGTCGCTGATTATGAGTTCCAGGATGTGACTTTTGTAATCTCCAAGGTTTTGGTTGAAACTCTCTTATAGGAACATGTTGTTCCTCATGAGTTCCTTGAGTAGATGAGGAACTCTGCTCAGTTGTTCCTCTGTTAGCCTCGGTGGACTCAGTTCCTTCATTTGAGGAACAGGAACATCTTCTCCTCCTTGAGGAACAGGAATACATCATTGATGTCATTATTTTCAATTCCTCGTTCCTTTCCTCTTTCACTTCTTCTTCTTCTTGTGAATCTCGTTCCTTGTACTTGGTTGTGCTAACCCTATCTCATAGTCATCAACCTGTATGCTTGGATTATGTTTGTCAGATTCATCAAAGATTACATGAATGCTTTCTTCAACACACATAGTTCTCTTGTTATATACTCTATAAGCTTTACTATGTGAGGAGTATCCTAAAAATGTTGCTTCATCACTCCTTGCATCAAATTTTCCAAGATTATCTTTTCCATTATTATGCACATAACATTTGCAACCAAATGTTCTAAAATAGGTGATGTTTGGTTTCTTTCCAATAAAGTTCATAAGGAGTTTTATTAATGATAGGTCTCATCATGGCACGATTAATTATGTGACAAGCAGTATTAACAGCTTCAGCCCAAAAGTTCCTTGGAAGTTCACTAGCAATTAACATGGTTCTAGACATTTCCTCCAAAGTTCTATTTTTCCTTTCTACAACACCATTTTGTTGTGGTGTTCTAGGGGCAGAAAAATTATGATCTAGGCCATTATCTCTGCTTAAGTCATCAAATTTATAAGTTTTGAATTCCTTGCCATGATCTGATCTAATGTGCATTATTTTATGTCCACTTAGTTTTGAACTCTTTTAGCAAAGACAAGGAACTCATCATAAGTTTCATCTTTACTAGGAGAAAAATAACCCAAGTGTACCTAGAGTAGTCATCTACAATCACAAGTACATACCTCTTTCCACTTCTGCTTTGAATTCTCATGGGTCCACATAAGTCCATATGAATTAACTCTAATGGTTTAGTGGTACTTACAATCGTTTTAGATTTGAAAGAGGATCTTACTTGTTTACCTCGTGCACATGCATCACAAACTTGATCAATATGAAATTTTATGGATGGTAATCCTAAAACAAGTCTTTTGATCTAAGTTTCTCAAGTAATGAAAAGCTAGCATGTCCTAGACGCTTGTGCCTAAGAAGTGAATCATCTTCAATAACACTAAGACAAGTTAAATTGATTTGAGGAACAAGGTCTAGATCCACAATGTATGTGTTCCCTTTCCTTGTTCCTTCCAAGATAACCTTCTTAGTTTTAATGTTGATGATAAGCATTTTTCTTTATCAAATTTTACAGTATTTCCTTTGTCACAGAATTGAGAAATGCTTAATAGATTATGTTTTAGACCTTCAACTAAAAATACATTTTCAATGGAGTGTATGGTGACTTACCACCTTACCCATAGCAACTATGTTACCTTTCTTATTATCACCAAATGTTACACTTCCACCTTCATAGGTTGTGAGTGAGAGAAACTTTGTTTTGTCTCCTGTCATGTGCTTGGAACAACCACTATCGAGATACCATGTGTTGTTCCCCCTCACTCCAACCTGCAAAAATCAACTAGTTGTTAGTTGAAGGAACCCCATCTTTCGTGGGTTCCTGTTCTTGACTAGGATTTGTTTTGACAACCCATTTTTTCTTACTTTCATTTTCAATTTTTTTTCAGATTTATTGACATTGATTTATGTAATGACCTACCTTGCCACAATACATACATAACTTATCACTAGGTAGATCAACATATTTCTTTGTCTTGTTCCTTTTCTTGTAGTTTTCAAAACCAAGACCTTCCTTCCTTTTGGTCTGTGGTTTCTCAATCCACTTAGGAACTTTCATGATTTTGCCTCTGTTCCTTGCGACAACCAGTTCCTTTTTAAGATTACAGATCTGTTCCTTTAAATATTTTTCTCTTTATTCATTTTTCAATCTCAGATCTGTATCCTTTCAAAGGGGTTGATCTTATATCAAAGGAACTCAGAACAGGGACAAATTCCTTCAAGTGTGAAATCTCTAAATTAATTAGATAATTTTCATTTTTCAAACTTTCATAACATTCTTTGATTTTTAAGTTTTTATCAAATAAATCAAAGAATCTTGTTTCGACATCTGTTCTCATTTTCTTAAGCCATTCTATGTGTTCCTTGCAGACTTTAAGGCTTGTTCCGTTTGTTACGTTTTTCACGTTCATCTCTACATTCAAGAATTGCATCATAAAGAAGATCATATATTTCAGCCTAGTTTTACCATCTAGTTCTGACTCAAGTCCATGTTGACTTACCTCAATTTTTCTTCATCTTCTTTTTCGTCAGTGTTTGCCATGAGGCAAAGGTTTGCTGTTTCTTCAGTTGGTTGTTCCTCTTCTTCTTCCGTCTCTGAATCTCCCCAAGCAGCTATCATAGCTTTGCGACATTTGCCTTAGAGAAAGGTGCTTTTGATTCTTTGTTCCTTTCAGCAAAGCGTTCCTTGTTCCTTTCTTTGGTTTTGTCATTTTCCCAAAGAGGACATTCCTTGATGAAGTGATCTGTACTTACCACATTTATGACAAGCAGCTTTGTTAGAAAATTTCTTAGTTTTACCTTTGAAGTTTCCATTCTTCATGTTCCTGTACATCTTTCGAAATTTTCGAACCATGAGGGCTGCTTCTTCTTCTTCTGATCCGAATCATCTTCATCATCTGCTTTCAGAGCTATTGATTTTGATTTGGAGCTTTCACCATATTCAGTATCAAGGTGAAGCTCATGAGTCATAAGTGACCCTTGTTGAACCCTAGTTTTGATAATGACAAAGAAACAAAGGAACAAACTAACTAGTGAACTAATGAGTTATTTAAGTGTATGGTGTTTAAGGTATCAATAAAAGGAACTGGGAGAATACGAAGTCAAGGAAGAAGTCAAGAGAGGATTTCAAAGGCTAAGTAAAGAAGTTTCTATGTTGATACTGGAGCAAGCATTGGATCAAGAGGAATAGAAGCTAGGCGTTTTATTTTCTAGTTCCAATGTAAAGGAACAAAGAAAGAATGGTAAGGAACAATAGCAATCTATTTGAGAATGATAGTTTGTTCCTTTGTAAGGAACAAACTAAGTGGCACTAAACGAATATGTTAAAGGAACTTAGTTAATAAAAGGAACTAGACTTAGGCGTGCAACATTATAACGGTTAAAAAGATATTTGAGTAAGTCATGCCTAAATTATAGGAAATTAGTTATATCTAATTTGAAATGATAAAATCAGTTTTAAAAAGAAAATCTGTTTGAGAAAAAGATTTTATTTTTCGGAAAAATAAGAAAATAAATATACGGTTGTGTAAACACAAATTTTAGATGTCTACAAAATGGAATCAAAACATGTGAACAAATGATAATTTTATTAATGTAAAATTATGAGTACAATCTCTAAATTAAATATCCACTGATTCGATCTCCACGAATGATTTGATTTTTCTTGAATGAGGGCCTCCGGCTTGTTCTCCTTCAAGTATGTTTTTTAGAATAGAACGGCTTTGATGCTTGTTGTTCTTCTTCTAAATTGGATGATTTGATTTGATTTGAATGCGTGGAGTAGGAAAGTTTCTGAACTCTGGAGCAGCTTTCTCTCTCTTTTAGTCTTCTCCTCTTTTTTTTTTTCCCTGACAAATGAGGATGAGCTCTCTATTTATAGAGTTAGGAGAATCCTAGGGTTTCCACTTGACCTGCCTCTTGGGCCTCACAAACATAAAAGTCCAACTTTCATCTAATGAGTCCAAAACTCAATAATAAATGATTTAATTAAAATAGACCACGTTTAATGGTGAGCCCAAATTAATTAATTTAGAAGATCATTTATTAATAAAAGTCAACATTTGACTTTAATGTGTGACGTGGCATATAATAAAAATTTTATGCCTACAAATTGCCCCCTCGAGACTGTATCACATACACGATTTTTGAGTGTTTTGATTGTGATTAAGTCTCGAAATTTTTTTAACATACAGGCCCGTGGTCATATTGTCTTGATATAACCACATGACTTTTGTCATGGTCAAGCCCACCAAATTCTTTCCTTCTTGTTAATGTGCCTCATGCCACGTACTGTAGTAGATTAAAAATACTAAAACAAAGCCCACCAATTTTTTGTTGACTTTGTTTTAAGTTAACCAACTCATAAAAAATTGGCTTGCAACAACCGAATCCCGCAAGTATTTTTAGCCCCTTTTTTTTTATTACTGCTTCATGCTTCATAAAAATAGGGTCATGAAATCCATGGTCTTCTTGTTACACCAAAACGCTCGGAACCGATAAAGGAAGAAGATAAGATTACTTCCCATCTCTTTCGGTTTAGGATAAGCAAATTTTCAGAATCTTTATCCAACTCAAAACTTCCTCCCACACTATATATATGGACCATGGGAGGTAAAAAGAAAATTACTCTATCAACGCCTGCCAACCACGGAGAACCTGAAGCCGAAGCCGAGCACAAGTCGACGCAACACATACTGCCACCATTGTACTGCACTTCCCCGAGGCCCTGTGTTCCCGAGCCGTGGTCTCGCCAGCACTACCACACCCGCATTGATCTACCCCCGAGGCCCTGTGTTCCCGAAGCCGTGATCCTGCCACCATACCAGCACTACCACACCCGCATTGCACTGCCCCGAGGCCCTGTGTTCCCGAAGCCGTGGTGGTCTAACAAAACTCCCCCTCGCCTGCTATAACCGCACTGCACCGAGAAGTTGCCGTACGATCAAGAAGGTAAATTTTTTCTTCTCGGTTATCGGAGAGCTTTGTTACTGTTTGTCTGCTTGTCGATGACATGAGTTTTTTTTTTTCGCCGGGTGTGGTTTTAGTTTTCTCCTATATTATGGGAAGGGTATGGATTTTTTAATTTCAACATTTTTCTTTGTTTGGTTTTGTGTGGTATTTCGACTAAATCTTTGGAATTTGAAGGATTAGATTTACCAGCAATCAAAGAAAACAACTGAAGTTCTCATGCTTGAGCCCAAACAGCAGCCAGCACGTAGGAATCAAACGCCACAACAAGTCCTTGTTTCTTTGGCTTCTTACTTCTTGATTCTTTCTCTCTTTACCTGGTCTTTCTTAATTTTTTTGGCGCCAAACACCTTTGTTCCCTTTTTGTATTTCCTCTTCTTCTTTTCTTTCTTTTTTTTTTTTAAAAAAAAAAAAAAAAAAAGGCAAACCATGGGTCATACTTCTGATTAGATATCACATATGTGCTGTGATTGTGATGCTAGTGCCCAAGTTTTCACTTTTCAACTTCTTTTTTTTTATATACATATACACGAAAACATATATGTATTTTGATTTTGTCCCCCTTTTTTTTTCTTTTTTTTTTTTTGTTAATTTGTTTTGTGATTTT